>NC_068287.1:41391571-41646571 GCF_025860055.1 Xyrauchen texanus
GCAGAAGGTTGTCGGTTCGATCCCCACAGCCACCACCATTGTGTCCTTGAGCAAGGCACTTAACTCCAGGTTGCTCTGGGGGGATTGTCCCTGTAATAAGGGCTCTGTAAGTCACTTTGGATAAAAGCGTCTGCCAAATGCGTGTTCAAAATAACATACTTTCATGCTGTTTTTGAACTGAACATATATTGATATCTGTCAAAGTTCTGTACAATGTCCACATGGCCCAACATTGTTCATTTTATGATCTCTGGTCAAAGGGAGTCTCCACACATTATTTACGGAGCTCCGCCCACTTTCGATGACTAGAATGTGTGTAAAGCATCAACAGTCCTGCCCTTTTTTGCTGTTGCCATAACAAACAGCATATAATGCAGAGAGCAAGAAGCAGATTTTGTGCCAAATTGGCTGAAAATGTATTATATTTTAATTATTATTTACTATAAATTCACATCAATGGTTAAGGGCTATTTTTAAATTAATGCATGGATGTTTTATATGGATGATCTAATAATGATGAAATGTCATTAATTGTACCTGCAAATAAAACCTGCACACACTGAAAGTTATGTGTTTGCATCATCATATTTTGATTTACCATGCGTTTTACGGTGATACTGGCCAAACCTGTTTGTACTGCTTGTCGCCTTTACTGTTATGACATCATAAATCACAGTAAACGCTGTTCTGTCTGTCTGTCCATCTAACCACTTTGTTTTCTTTTGTCCACAGAGCAGAGAAGACAGAAGTACTGAGTGATGACCTCCTTCAGGTGAATTGTTCTTCCTTTATCAGAACTATGAATGATTGCAAAAATCAACCAGCGTTCAAGGATATGAATTGACCCGTCAATAACATCAAACCTCACTGGTTCTTGTGCGTCTCGTGACCAACGCCGTGCCCCAAGAACCATTAAGGTTTGATGTTATTGTCATGTCGCCATATTTAAATGACAGAGTTTATTAATGACTTGATTTGAGACCGAATAACGACTTCAATTTCAAGTTGTTCATCGTACAAGTGATCATATGCTTTCAGTTTAATTTAATATCGTTATGAATATACAGTGAGGAAAATAAGTATTTGAACACCCTGCTATTTTGCAAGTTCTCCCACTTGGAAATCATGGAGAGGTCTGAAATTGCCATCGTAGGTGCATGTCCACTGTGAGAGACATAATCTAAAAAAAAAAATCCAGAAATCACAATGTATGATTTTTTAACTATTTATTTGTATGATACAGCTGCAAATAAGTATTTGAACACCTGTCTCTCAGCTAGAATTCTGACCCTCAAAGACCTTTTAGTCTGCCTTTAAAATGTCCACCTCCACTCCATTTATTATCCTAAATTAGATGCACCTGTTTGAGGTCGTTAGCTGCATAAAGACACCTGTCCACCCCATACAATCAGTAAGAATCCAACTACTAACATGGCCAAGACCAAAGAGCTGTCCAAAGACACTAGAGACAAAATTGTACACCTCCACGAGGCTGGAAAGGGCTACGGGAAATTGCCAAGCAGCTTGGTGAAAAAAGGTCCACTGTTGGAGCAATCATTAGAAAATGGAAGAAGCTAAACATGACTGTCAATCTCCCTCGGACTGGGGCTCCATGCAAGATCTCACCTCGTGGGGTCTCAATGATCCTAAGAAAGGTGAGAAATCAGCCCAGAACTACACGGGAGGAGCTGGTCAATGACCTGAAAAGAGCTGGGACCACCGCTTCCAAGGTTACTGTTGGTAATACACTAAGACGCCACGGTTTGAAATCATGTATGGCACGGAAGGTTCCCCTGCTTAAACCAGCACATGTCAAGGCCCGTCTTAAGTTTGCCAATGACCATTTGGATGATCCAGAGGAGTCATGGGAGAAAGTCATGTGGTCAGATGAGACTAAAATAGAACTTTTTGGTCATAATTCCACTAACCGTGTTTGGAGGAAGAAGAATGATGAGTACCATCCCAAGAACACCATCCCTACTGTGAAGCATGGGGGTGGTAGCATCATGCTTTGGGGGTGTTTTTCTGCACATGGGACAGGGCTGACTGCACTGTATTAAGGAGAGGATGACCGGGCCATGTATTGCGAGATTTTGGGGAACAACCTCCTTCCCTCAGTTAGAGCATTGAAGATGGGTCGAGGCTGGGTCTTCCAACATGACAATGACCAAGCACACAGCCAGGATAACCAAGGAGTGGCTCTGTAAGAAGCATATCAAGGTTCTGGCGTGGCCTAGCCAGTCTCCAGACCTAAACCCAATAGAGAATCTTTGGAGGGAGCTCAAACTCCGTGTTTCTCAGCGACAGCCCAGAAACCTGACTGATCTAGAGAAGATCTGTGTGGAGGAGTGGGCCAAAATCCCTCCTGCAGTGTGTGCAAACCTGGTGAAAAACTACAGGAAACGTTTGACCTCTGTAATTGCAAACAAAGGCTACTGTACCAAATATTAACATTGATTTTCTCAGGTGTTCAAATACTTATTTGCAGCTGTATCATACAAATAAATAGTTAAAAAATCATACATTGTGATTTCTGGATTTTGTTTTTTAGATTATGTCTCTCACAGTGGACATGCACCTACGATGACAATTTCAGACCCCTCCATGATTTCTAAGTGGGAGAACTTGCAAAATAGCAGGGTGTTCAAATACTTATTTTCCTCACTGTAAATAAATGAAGGTTGGGTGGGTGGGCTTTCTTGGGCGTCTCTTGTCTCACTTCTGTTTATGAGTCTCTCAGTTGAACTTTAGTCTTGGACATTCTTCTTTCCCATAATCTCACCTCTTTCACTTCCCACTCATTTTTCTTTTCTGGCATGCAGCAGATGGCATTACTGGAGAGTAACTCACTGTCAAAGGCTAATTGATTCTATTTAGGTATTTCTACCCTCACCAGGTTCATGTGAGCAAAAATGTACATATAAATATGGCTGTTATGAACCAACAAATGACCAAGCCCAAAAGATTTAGAAGAGATATCAGAGTGTTTTAAGGTAATGTAACTAAATGCTGGTAAATTGAATGTGAATACACGGATACAGTGGCCACAAAAAGCATTTGGACTTAGACACTAAACTTATATCTCATGTGATTCATGAGCCAAAGAGGTCATTTGGTAGATATATGCAGTCAGTTCCCCTCAAATTCACACAGGTGTCCTAGCAGAGTAACGGCAGGTGTATTTCAGCACATTAACTATGGACATATTCCACTAATGTGTGACAACCAGAAAGTGTCCAAACGCAATAAATCAATTGTTTCACCATTTTAAACCTAACAAACGTCTATTTGTGAAATATCTTGCCTGCAAAGTGTGCTTCCGCTGACTTTCTTAACCTCTACAACTCTGCGGACCTGCCGGCGGGTCCAAAAGGGGGTGCGTTGTCAGGCCTATGTGGTATCATTTGAAAGCTTAGAATCTGAATTTTCCATGTTATATATCATCGCAAAGGGGAGCATCCCGGCTTTCTAATGACACTGACAATTGACCTGCAAGTCCACTCAGAGGCTGAGATATTCGATGAAACAATGGGGTGGTGCATGAACTGAATTATTAGACTAAATGTCTTTGGATGAGCACATCTGTAAGGGATCAAATGCGTTAGAGTACCACCTATATTTCAGATATGCATTTTGTGATTGAAGGTGATATACTTGCTGCCTTCTAGTGGAATAAAATAAGAATTTTTGGAGGGAGATAGAGTGAAGAGAACCAAAATTACATGCTTACCAGGTTGAAAAAGATTAGAAATATATATATTAATCAAGATTTTAAACCTATATTATTTATGAATAATTTATGTCTTTTTTTTTTTTTATTTTTTTATATGGGAGGGTTTCAGAAAAAATCAGAGACCATTATTTGGCAATTAGTCCGCAGTATGTGTGAATGGGGAGCTTTTAAATTTGCAGGCTGCAGCCCAAAAATGCCCCAGAGTTGAAGTGGTTAAAAGAAATGTCATTTGGTTTGACATTTTGTTTAGAAATGCAGTGACATTCATACATTTTTAGGTCTAGCTTAAGGGGCCGTTTACACAAGATTTTATGCGTTTTGGCTGTTCGTTTCCATGACAACGGCGTTTTGGGCCTGAAAACGCAAACTTTTGAAAACTGGTTTCAAAGTGCAGGTTTTTGAAAACGATGCCGTTATCGTCTCCGTGTAAACATATAAAAACACGAATCAAATTGTACGACACCCTAAAACACTTCTCGACTATAGAAAATAACTGAACTTAGACTGAATTCTCCCCTGGTACGACAATGTCTTATCACTGGGTTATTTATCTATTTCATTTTATTTTAATTTTTTATTATTAATGTTATTAAAAGCTGTTTTCTCTGACTGTTGTCTATATATCGTTATACTGAAGTTGTGGATGTTGCCATGTTTGTTTGTAAATTCTGCATTAAAAAAAAAACCGCGAAGCTGTGAAAACGATGACGTCTGCGCATGCGTTTGACGCGTTCAGTCTATAGGCATGCGCGCGAGTACTTCAAAACAATGCGTGAGACATTCAAAACTGTAATGGCGGACTGCAGGACTGTGTTTGTGCTGCTCAGACTTGTAGTAATTAAGCAACCTCAACGTCCGTCCAGAAAAAATTGCTCGATGCTTTTGCCATCATTTATCTTTGTTTGTATTCACCGCTCTGTGGATGCGCATGCGCGTAGCCTACTTTTTTTTTTTTTTGTTTGTTTTTTTTTTTACAAAGTGAAATCGCCAACTACTTGGCATGCATTATACTTTAACGTTTTTAACTACATCGTTGTCGTGTAAACGTACCCTAAGTGTCCAAATACTTTTCTGGGACACTGTATGCTTCACATGGGTGTCAAGATGAAAATCTACATATTGACAAACATCACTCTAAAAACAAAACAATTCCTCCAATCTGTCACTTCATCATTATTAAAAAATGTCTCATGTTCAAACATGTCTACAGTTGTTACTTTCAAACATTGCTCAAGTATTTCTTCCCACAAAAGGGAAATCATTGAAGCCTGACAGACTTTCGCCAAAGGTTTTTATACTGCTAATTCACCTTCACTCATGCATTCCATGTCCAAGGTCCAAAGTTTAAATGCCTGAATGCTTTGCAGCTTAGAAAGGCCAATGGTTTGCTAGTAGAGAAGAGAAACATGATAGTGGCCCATAAACTCCCTCTTTAAATGATTCAAAATGAAACGTGGTTTGGATATCCACTGGGTTTTTTGAAGGACTGGCAGTGGTGTTGGCAGATGGTCCCTGTACTGTTTGCACTTCATCTGGTAGTGGTTGGAGTTCTTTCAGGCACGCTGAGTCATTTCTCGATGTGCACCACAGGGAGTTTTGACCCTTGCTGGGTGAATGCTGCAAACAGGCTGGTGGGGTCCGTCATCATTTCCTGTTTGTCTTGAAATGTTGCTTTGCTTGGAGCTGTGAAACGTTGATCAGAACATCTGTAATGTGTCTCTTCCTCTTCATTTTTCCATTTTCCTCATTCCCCATATAAACCTGAATCTGAAATCTGATGGGTGTGTTGATGGCTTAGAAAAAGAACAATGAGAAAGAGAAATATATATATATTACACACACCCATACTACCGTTCAAAAGTTTAGGGTCACTTACTCATTATTTATTTTTTTCTCCACATTTTAGAATAATAGTGAAGTCATCAAAATGATGGAATAATAGAAATGGAAATATGAAAGTTATGTTGTGACTAAAATAAATCAAAACTGTTATATTTTAGCATCTTCAAAGTGGCCACAATTTGCCTAGAATTTGCAGAAATGTACTCTTGACATTTTCTGAACCAACTTCTTGAGGAATCACCCTGGGATGCTTTTTAAACCGTATTGAAGGAGTTCCCATCTATGTTGGGCATTTTGTGGCTCCTTTTCGTTATTATTTGGTCCAGGTCATTTCAAAAACCTTTTTTTTTTTGTAATGAAATAAATTAATATGTTGGCACAATTTATATTTTTGTGTGCAAAACTAATTTCAAATATTTAAGCATACGGCTTCAGATCAAAACATTGTTAAGATCATGAGAAACATTTCAGTCAAGTGACCCCAAACTTTTGAACGTGTGTGTGTGTGTGTGTGTGTGTGTGTGTGTGTGTGTGTGTGTGTGTGTGTGTGTATATGTATATATGTATATATGTATACACGCATGCACAAGATCAGCCACAACATTAAAACTACCTGCCTAATATTATGCAGGTACCCTTTGTGCTGACAAAACGGCGCCAACCCTCATCTCAAAATAGCATGTTATGATGATATTCTCAACAAAAGTGCGGTTATCCGAGTTAAAGTAGACTTTGTCAGTTTGAACCAGTCTGGCCATTCTCTGTTGATCTCTCTCATCAACAAGACATTTCCATCTGCACATCTTATGCTCACTGGATGTTTTTGTTTTTGGCTCCATTAGTAAACTCTAGAGACTGTTGTGTGTGAAAATCCCAGGAGATCAGCGGTTACAGAAACACTCAAACCAGCCCATCTGGCACCAACAATCGTCCATGCGATTATGTAATCGGCCAATCGTGTGGCAGCAGTGCATAAAATCATGCAGATACGGGTCAGGAGCTTCAGTTAATGTTCACATCAACAGAATGGGGAAAAATTTTGATCTCAGTGATTTGGACCGTGGCATGATTGTTGTCTCAGATGGGCTGGTTTGAGTATTTCTGTAACTGCTGATCTAGACTTTGATCTAGAAAATATAGATGTATAAAATGTATCGTTTTTATATATGCAATATTAGCTGAAATATATAATATAACTTGTATAAAGAAATATGCAGTATTTAGACTAAAACATGAATTTCTTTTATATCTTAAATTATTTTATATCTTGAAATTAATATGTGGAACAGCCTTTCTGAAGACCTGAAAGCAGCAGAAAATTTTGATATTTTTATGGCTCTCTTCTCTGTAGAGATATTTCTAAATCAGTCTTTATTGTGAGTTTTCACTGAAATGAAACAGAGTTAAAAACAAAAGCGCCGTGTCTCGGCAGTGCTGAAAAGAGCAGGTATCTAATGCTACAAGTTTCAGTTCCACTATAACTGTCTGAAACTATTTAAGGGATTGTCAAGCACACTTCAAACATTTGTCCCTTGTGCATATGACCAAGAAAGAAAGAAACAACCGAGTCTGTGCCAAAAGTATGCATGCAGAAAACAGCCCAGTAACTCATGAAGTGTTTTTTGCAGAAACCGTAGACAAACTTTGACCCCAATCA
This sequence comes from Xyrauchen texanus, assembly GCF_025860055.1. NCBI lineage: Eukaryota > Metazoa > Chordata > Actinopteri > Cypriniformes > Catostomidae > Xyrauchen > Xyrauchen texanus. The sequence continues at coordinate 41,398,804 of NC_068287.1, forward strand.
TTGCAAGGAAGGCTGCATTACAGAAAGATCTGCATCTCACTTTGTCCAACATGAAAAGAATAGACAAGTAAGCTGTCTTTCTAAGCCGCTAGCGTCATTAATTGGAAATGCAAAAATAAAGGACAAAACACTCGGCCTGTCCACCATTGGTCGGAGTGATAGCCCCTCCCCAAACTCACATCATTGTTTGAACTCCACCTTGATCATTTTGCCTTTTAATGAACAATTTTTGTCCACTTCAACATGTATCAAAGCTCAGTCAGTAGGGTGCAGTGAACACTGTGTTGGGACCCTGCAAATCAGAACACAGCTTAAGAATCTTGCAGGAAATGCAGAACAAGTGTGCATGTAACCATGGTAACAGATCATTAGTGTGGAGACTGTGGGTGTGTCTCAATCAGCTCCCTATGTCGTGAGTCAGTATATAATGAACGCTAATTGGGGCACTAGCAAGGGTGTTCATCCACTGAACATTGGGACATTAATGACTCCATTACCTGCGACACGATATCAATAGCGCATTTAAACTCGGCTGTTATTGATCAGCAACATCGCTGGATAAATGACACTGTTGTTCATTTTCGTTGAAGATATTGTTATTATGAAAAATAAATGACATTAAATGAAGAAATACAAATGTAAAGGAGTGTATTTTAACCAACTTTTAACAACTCTAATATTTAAAAGATTGTTTCCCTTTCATTATAATTATGGATAAAAATAACAATAAAAACAACATCTCTTTTAAAGAGAAAACAAGCCTTTCACATGATATATTTACACTGGTGCTCATCTTCTAACGACTTGAGTGAGAAGACATCACAACGTTTGCATTAAGTGGACATAGTGAGCAATGATGCTCTCTGGTTTTTATGGTGCATTGTGGGACTTTTTTAGGGAGCGAACGATCGTGCACTGGAGCGATTTTGCCATTGTGACGGCACTTAAAATGGCCAACTCTCTGATTAGTGCATGGACTACTGAACTTGGGAGCTGATTGAGACACTCCCTGTAACTTGTGATGGTAGAACTGGGAATTTTTGGGTGTGAAAATAAGCGTTTACCTTGTATGCGAGAACTGCAGTCAATTCTAAATATGAATGAAATGCATGCATATGTACAGATTGATCGTCGCCTGGAATTGGTGCGATTGGTCTCTCACAATGCACACAAGAGGATGGTCACCTGTCTACAGGGCAATCTGGGCAAAGATGTGGAAAAGAGACATGTAAGTAATGGCTGCCTTTATGTTTTCACATGAATTTTACCTTATTTACCTCTATATTAAAGGTGCACTCAGTAATTTGTCTAAATCATGACTGCTCGTGTGAGACTAAGATTTCAGTCATATCAGTAACCTCATAAAAGCTGTTTTATTCTACATGGAGAGGGTCCACTCATGTGGGCAGCCATGTTAGCATCACATGACCAGCTGAATACTGCTCGCTTAATCTCAGTAACTGCCCTGCTATTGGATACTTTCACGCATGGATTAATTAATCCTGGTTTACTGTGCATAGTGAATTTCCACAATGACATTGGTAACTGAAAACTACTGTGTTTGAATTATGCAGCATCCAGGCCACTAGGTGTCAGTGTAAACTAATGTATGCCACTTTGACATACTTAAAAAATAAATAAATAAATACTGAGTTCACCTTTAAGGCTGGGTGATATATCAAGTATATTTAAAATACATTTGCCATTATTTTGGTGCTGATATAAATTAATAAAAATAAAATCGGCAACATTGCAATGATTTTAACGCTATTTTTACTAAATCATTACATTTCCTTACTTCCACTACAACTGTATCATTAGACTAGTTTTAACAGTGTCCCAAATTTAAAACTCCAGCATCAAAAAGACCTAAAAGGCTGCAAAATGATTGTGATTTGTTTTTAGCTACATCGCCTAGCCCTAATCTAGATTACATTTGGTTAAATGCACTTCTGAATTGAGTCTTTTTCTCCTCTTAGAAAAAACTTCCCCTTACAGCCCTTTCACAATCCATGCTGGAAGGAGGAAGTCAGCTAGGAGACGAGTCTCTCATAGGGTGAGTTTACAAGCTCTTTGATAGCTAGATATGGTGTCTGAGATCATCAATAACTTTTGTGGTCTCTGTAGTCATGTGACTGAACAACCTGAATCATCAGCTTTTTTCAGGCAGACAGTGTAGAGTATCTACAGGGGACAGAGCTGTGAACATATGGATTTGCCATTAACATTAGTAGGCTCCATATGCAATGTCAGGATGGGAACAAGGTCAAAATTGTAATGTAACCTCATGCTGCTTGATATGGATTGGCCTATTGTGTTAGATTAGTTAGAGAAGATTATTATTATGCTTACAGGGACTTCTTTGTGTAGTTCTATTTGGCTGAAGTGTAAGTGTGGGTGAACTCAACATGATTTAAAGGGATAGTTCATACAAAAATGAAAATTCTTTACTCACACATCTGGGATGGCATGAGAGTATGACTTTCTTTCTTCTGCAGAACACAAAGATTTTTAGAATAATATTTCAGCTCTGGTCAGAACTTTGAAGCTCCAAAAAGCAAATAAAGGCAGTATAAAAGTAATCCATAAGACTCCAGTGGTTAAATCCATATCTTCAGATGCAATATGATAGGTGTGGGTGAGAAACAGATCAATATGTAAATCTTTAAATAAACTTTAAATCAACATTTTTCATTTTCTCACATTCTTCTTGCCACCTACTGGGCAGCAGGAGGATTTATAGTAAAAAAGGACTTAAATGTTGATCTGTTTCTCACCCACACCTATCATACAACATCTGAAGATATGGATTTCATTGATGAGAAAATCGTTTTACTTTAGGTGAACTATCCCTTTAACCAGATAATCAACCCTCCTGGTCGTGGAGCGACATTGTCGTCAACCAGTAAGATTTAGGGTGTGGTTTGGATGTAGAGTTAGGGTTAATGGCTTGAACAACATTCTTATCAACCTATAATTTCCCTTTGATTTTAGGGAGAGGTTATTGTTGGGTTCAGGTTAGGGCTAGAATTGTATTATACAAATGATGTTCCAGGACTATCAAAGGATGTTGACCATGACCAGAAACATGCTCTACTTGGCTAAATCAATAACAGTAATGGAGCATGTGTCTTTTACGTGTTTGTATCTACAGAAAAATGATGGAAGTTTGCGGAGATGCTGAAAGCAAACTGGCCTATGAGCAGAGCCAACACGAGGTCCAGATAGAGAGCGAAGTTCTAGACCCCCTCAATCAGCTAGCAGAGGTATGGTATGCTAGAGACCTGCACACATAACCTGCTACTTAAATATGCCATGTAATGCACATAATTGTCTTTGTGCTTAAAGGTGGATGTTCCTAATATCCTGAAGCAGAGAAAGCATTTAGCCAAGCTTGTGTTGGATTATGATTCTGCAAAAGCCAGGTGTGTATATAAATTATTGACACACATGCAATGATTTAGCAGTACATCCACTGCATTTAAATGACGTCAGAAGCTTCAGCCATATAATATTTCAGCAGGTTTAAAATACATCATCTTTAGCCATTGATGACACCAATGGGTTTTAATGACATCGTCTTTATCCATACTATAACATCACCAGAGTCTGCTGTGCTACTGGTCTTAGACTCCTCTCTTTCTGTATTTGAATGAATCTGTCTAAATAATGACATTAGCTAATGGCTAATGTATTAAATCTATTATAATACAGGTATCAACAGGCCGCAAAGGTGTTCTCTTCATCCACAAACGTTCAAGCAATGGCTGCCAAAATTGACACACTTAAGGAAGAGATGGATGAAGCACAGATCAAAATGGAAATATGCAAGGTAGCTTACTGTACACTTATGGGGGAAGTTATTTCAAGTATTATTGGGATATTCAGATGACCGTGGGGTAGATTGTGTGATGACAGGTGGTTCCATTGGGATAATCTAAGATGGAATAGAAAATTAGACGAATTATTAGGCATTACTGTAGAACTATATTACATTATTTTGGGCATTGCAAGCATTTTGAACCTAGTCTATTATCTTTCTCTTGTCTCTAGGATCAATTGGCTGCAGACATGTACAACTTTTCCTCCAAGGAAGGAGAATACGCTCGCTATTATGTCTTGGTAAGCCATCTCATTGAGCTTTACAGGAGCTTGAATTACACAGGCAAGCAACCAGTCAAGTCTATGAAAAATATTCTCTTCTAGAGTTCTATTTACAGTGGCAAGAAAAAGTATGTGAACCCTTTGGAATAGGCTGGTTTTATGCATCAATTGGTCATAAAATGTGATCTCATCTTCATCAAAGTCACCAGTATAGACAAACACAATGTGCTTAAGCTAACAACACACAAATAATTATAATATTTCATTTCTTTAATAACCACACATCCCATTAAACATTAAAAGTGCTGTGGAAAAAGTAAGTGAACCTATAGGCTAAAGATGACAAAAAAGCAAATTAGGGTCAGGAGTTGGCAAACCTGGCATACAATTAATGAAACAAGATTGGAGGTGTGACCTAGAGCTAATTTGACTAATAAAAAGCATTCAAACATTGAGTTTGCTATTCAAAAAAATAATCTGCTGATGCGGACCATGCCTCACAAAAAAGAGATTTCAGAAGATCTACTATCAAGAATTGTTGCTTTGCATAAAGCTTGAAAAGGTTACAAGATTATCTGGAAGAGTTTAGATATTGATCTGTCCACAGTTAGACAAATTGTCTATAAATTGAGATGATTTATACTATAGCTACTCTCCCTAGAAGTGGCCGTCCAGCCAAGATGACTCTAAGCACACCTACCAGAAACACTTGGTTGAGGTTATTGCTGCCAAAGGAGGATCCACCAGTTATTAAATCCAAGGGTTCACTTACTTTTCCACAGCACTGTGAATGTTTGATGGGATGTGTTCAATAAAGACAAGAAAGATTAAACTTGTTTGTGTGTTGTTAGCTTAAACACATTGTGTTTGTCTATACTGGTGACTTTGATGAAGATGAGACCACATTTTATGACCAATTAATGGAGAAACCAGCTAATTCCAAAGGGTTCACATACTTATTCTTGCCACTGTATACTGAAGTGATTAATTTTAACTTAAAAATTTAAAAGATTGAAAGATGGCCAATCACAATTGAATGAAGGTACTTTGTGTCACAAAACTTGTTTCTGTCTCTTTTTGAAAAGAAATGTTATTTGTCTTGACAGTTATTAGAATCACAAGCTGAATACCATAAAAGAGCTTTTGCTCTCATTGAAAGCATCCTGCCAACCATACAGTCACAGCAAGGTAAGATATTTACAGTACCCTTAACTTCCTTTACAATGCATGCTTCACATAAAAAACTCAATACAGAGAAATACGTCCTGTGTGAAGTAGAAAGAGACATTGCCATTGCTAGTCTTTGGTAGTCTAACCATTTTTGGAACATGTGTTTTATGTTCTGAAACAAAGACCGTATTTATCCTCTACCTGATCTTTAATAATGTTCAAACTGACTCAAATCAATAGTGAGTTTATTTCTGTGAGGTTAAATGAACAAGAAACCAAAGTAGATCTTCCTAGTCATCAATAAGCCATAAATCTGTCTTTTTCTTTAAAAAAAACTGCCCGTTGGCCAGCACTGAAACGTATCCCATTTCACATGCTATAAATCTTCCACACACATTCTGTACTTGGTTATGTTTCCTGTTAACTCAAATTACACGGTCCATTCCTCAATTCTCATTCACCTTCTCTTTATCTGATATAGACAATTGGATGGAGAAGCCAGCTTTTGGCACCTCTCTAGAGGAACATCTGAAACGCACCAGTAGAGAGATCGCTTTACCCATAGAGGCCTGCATCATGATGCTTCTGGAGACTGGCATGCATGAAGAGGTATTTCATCCTGTTAAACAACTTTTGTGGACAGATAAATGTACTGCGTGTTATTAGATACACAAGAGCAGATGGTTGTCATTTTGAAGGAAGTGTTCAGTCTTTCGTCAGTTTTTTTACTATTTTGCAAAGGGCACTTTAGTACAGAGTCTGATTTTAAAGGGATGAACGAATGAAGTGAGAATGTTATTTACATTTCTGAGCAATCAAACTTATGATTTTCGCCTGGTGGGTGACTATGGGAGTCATATCTAAGGTCCAAAATATAATAAGGAATTTTTTTGACTTGGGCCTACTACCTAGCAACAACCTAGAACATCCTAGAAACCTCATAGCCTTGGCAAACACCAGAACTTTCTAACAGTCACATAGCAATGCCTCAACAACCAATCAGAACACCTTAGGAAACATATAGCAACTTCCTGGCAACCACCATAACTCCATAACATATACACCATAACATGTGCATTTACAACCACTCTGAACATGTCAGCGAACACATAGAAATTTCCTATCAACCACCCAGAACATCTTAGCAACCCCATAGCAATGCCCTGGAAACCACTAGAAACCCCTAGCAACCACATGGCAATGCATTAACAACCGCTCAGAACGCCTCAGTGAACACATAGCAATTCCCTGGCAATCACCAGAACATTCTAGCAACCACATAGCAACGCACTAGCAACCATTCAGAACACTTTTGCAAACACAGAAAAACGTCTTGGCAATCACCAGATCCTAGCAGCTACATAGCAACATTTTGGCAACCACCAAAACACCCTAGCAATCGCTGGTTCGATCCACACGGCCACCACCGTCCTTGAGCAAGGGACTTACCTCCAGGTTGTTCCGGAGGATTGTCCATGTAAGTACTGTAAGTCGCTTTGGATATCAAAGCATCTGCCAAATGCATAAATGTAAATAGAAATGCATGACGATGCATTATCAACCGCTCGGAACACCTCAGTGAACACATAGCAATTTCCTAGCAACCACCCAGAACATCTTAGTGACCCCATAGCAATGCCCTGGCAACAACCAGAACACCCTAGCAACCCCATAGCAATGAACTAACAACCACTCAGAACACCTTAGCAAACATTTAGCAAAGTCCTGGCAACCACCGGAACTCCCTAGCAATCGCATAGCAACATTCTGGCAACCATCAAAACACCCTAGCAACTGCATGGTAATGCATTTACAACTGCTCAGAACATGTCAGCGCACACATAGCAATGCCCTAGCAACCACTTGAACATTCTAACAACCACATAGCAACACACTAGCAACCATTCAGAACACTTTTGCAAACACAGAACAATGTCTTGACGTCTTGACTTATTATTATTCTAGAATGTGTAATAATATTAATAATAAACTATTCTAAGAGGGTAATTGAGCTAAATTAGTTAATATAAAATCCGTTTAGCTTTTAGCCAAATTGAAAATTGTAGCTTTTTTTCAGTTATTTCAAGGCAGAGCTACAGATAAGGGCTGTATGATCGTAAACAATCTATATGTGAGGGCTGTGGCTATATATCAGCATTATTGGCATCTACTGCTTCATTTTCCTTTCTTAGATAAACGCAGACAACTGATTCTAAAATTAGCACTGAAACGAGACAATCATTTCCTGTTGCAACCACACTGACAGATATGAAAACAGCATTTTCGGTCATTTTCACACATCAGCATCTCTTGGATTCCAGCATATATTTTTACTGTACATTGTCTTGCATGTTTATAACATTCCCTTTCTTGACAGGGTTTGTTCCGTATCGCTGCTGGGTCCTCAAAACTTAAGAAGCTAAAGGCGGCGCTGGACTGTTCCACATCACAGTTGGAGGAGTTTTACTCTGACCCTCACGCTGTAGCTGGTACGTTCCATTTTCCATATCCGAAATTGTAAGAAGGTTTACTATGTGTAACAGTATAAAGGATGGGCAAGGAGGAAGCGGGAACCAGATGAACCATCAAAATAATGTTTAATGAAAACTTAAAGACACAAACAAATACACAAATGGCAGCTGCATGTGGCTCTCTCTCTCCCGAACTGCTGCATCCGGCTGGGCTTTATCCTTCTCCTTGACTGATTAGCCCGATTGGGAGCCAGCCGTGCGCACTCACGGCCCAGCCTCGCCTTCCTCCACGTGGGTCAGTTGTGTCACATGTGGGTCAGTTGTTTGTACTTACACTTTGGCTGACTTTTTTTGAGCGGTTCTGTGAAATGCCATATCTGCATTTAAAATTACTTCCCAAACTTGGTGACAGTTCTTGGTTCTCTGATTGATCATCCATTCATTACAAAACTAGAGTGGCACAGAGTTATTTTGACAGCTGAAACATTTCAGTTCTGTCCACCGCCCTTTGTGAACTACAAAAATAGCCAGATCTGTGAACCGCAAGAGTGGTCTTTCAGTCTTTAAACTTGAATAAACACAATTTAGGATGCTAACAGCCACAGCAATATTTGTGTCTGTCATCTGATCATTGATCAAAGCATTTGAATGAGTGGCAAAAATATTTTTAAGGAGTAGAGAACTTTGAAGAGTTTTGGAAATGTACAGTATTTGATGTTGATTCTTGCAATTGTTTTCTCATGATTTTGTAGGAGCCCTGAAATCTTACCTGCGAGAGCTGCCTGAACCTCTCATGAGCTACCAGCTGTATGAAGAGTGGATCCAGGCCTCAAAGTATAACACATTTACACAAGTCACTGAGTGTGTTTACATGCACATTCTTACACTGATTTTGCTTAATAAGCCGACAGCATGTGTGGTCATCTAAGCACATTAAAAGGCTTTCCTTTATCGGTTTAAGGTCATAAACGGCAATCGACACGTGTAGATTTATGCCTCTTACCTTGATTTCGCATTGCATGTAAACACCTTTACCGACTTGACTTAACCAATGTATGCAAGTGTTGGCGCATGACTCCTCATGGTTTCACATCAAAAGCATAGAATAACTTATTTTAAATCACCCTACAAGCACACCAATGGCAAGGGTGTCTGAACCCCGCCCCTTTAGGCAAGCAGTAGGCCTATAATAAGCAGGTGCTCGGTCAACAGTTCTTCAGAATTTTCATCCTTCGAGACTGCAAACTTCGTTTGATGAACATATATGAGATGCCAACAGGACGACTCATCACCTGTGCTCATCACCTGTGCTCATCACCTGTGCTCATCACCTGTGCTCATCACCTGTGCTCGGCACCTGCACGAGAGGCTTTCCACTCCCCTGTGTGTTCCGGTGAAGAGTTCTCCACGTTGCCGTCGAAGATGCTCTTGGTGAAAGGGTTCTTCGCTTCAGACGCTCGTCGCTGACCCAGACGCTCGTCGCTGACCCAGACGCTCGTCGCTTCAGCGAAACTCCTACCTGCTTACCACAGTACTCCAGCTGAAGTTACTGTATCCTTAAATATATATATATAAGGTTACACAAGAGCTGTTTTCACTGCTTGGGCTGTGCCCATGCACAAGCAGCTCTCATGGAGACAGACTGCCCTAACTGCAAGAGCATGAATCTCCTGACGTTGCACACTAGGATGAGGGAAGATCCGTCCTCTCATGCCCTTCTACCCATCTCTTTTGTGTTCAATCACGAAGGACTGCATGAGGAGGTACTGTGGGGCAGTGAGGTTGAGCTGGAAGGATTAGAGGAGGATCACATGCCGGCGCAAGCCCTGCGTGCCCCCCGATCTTATGCCCTCACCTGTGCCATAGGTGCGTGATGAGCTCCAGGCCTCTATTGGAGTGCACGACCTCATTACGTTTGGCGGCTCTGATGATGGGGATTATGCTGTGTCACTAGCAGCTTCTGGCGAATGCCAATTGGGACCAATGTATTCCAGGGGTGGTGATCATATGGAAGTATATTAAAGACAAAAGTATTTTTTAATGATTCATTTTGGTGCAAAATGTTTTCAATTGAAGTATTCACAGCTTAAATATACAACCATATGAAATTGCATTCCCAAAAGTGCATTTTTCATTAATATACTTCCATACGATCAGGAACATCACATTGAACTCTTAGTTCAATGGCATGTTGCCTGAGGAAAAGTCACAAAATTAAACTTTAAATTAAACTACCTCTGCAGGTATCATAAATAGGTAACTGATAACTTATTCATTTATGTTAATACATTTTGTTGTCATTGAGCACGTTTACATGCATGCTCGCCGATTATGCTTAATAAACCGACAACGTTTGCGGTCATGTAAAAGCATAAACCGCATTACTTTATTGGCATAAAGGCCATAAATGGCTTATGAATAACCCGTTCGACGTGGGTAGATTTTTGTTTCCGTTATGCCGAGTTTACATGCCACGTAAACCCCTTACCCAGTGTTCTTACCAGCTCATACAATGTGTGCACGTGTTGAGCGCATGCCTCTTCACGGTTTGACGTCAAAAGCAAAGAATTACACAGTCATTTCAAATGTCATGTAAATGCGTATTTCTCGCCTTGTCAGATTTTTTAAAAAAGCTGATTTTAGAGCGTAATCCATGTATTGGTGTGCATGTCAGTGTGCTGTGTTGAGTCATGACTTTCAGATTGTGTTCTGGGACTTTATGCACCCTTATGTAATAATGTAAGGTGTGGCCATTGTGAGAGCTGACCTCAGCTATTGTTAGCTCATATCTTGAATCGTCCCTTCTTAATGACTTTACAACTCAAATGGTTTCTCTCGCCTTTTCTCTTCTGCAGTATTTCTGACCCAGATAAAAGACTTCAGGCTCTGTGGGTGGTATGTGACATGATGCCAAAAGCCAACAAGACCAATTTTAGGTTTGTGAAGTCAAAACTGTTTGTTACAACTTCAAACTAAACTTTGAAAAGTCAACATGAAATTAAAATGGGCTCCATTTACTTCCTATATAGATGTTCCTAGTGTTATTGTGCTTGATTTATCAAAAAATAAATAACATTTTCATAATGTTGCATCAAAATGTTAAAGTTTCTCAGCCTTTGAAACACCAGACAGTGGTTAGGGTAGTAAGTTAATACTGATCAATAGCACTTGTATTCATTATTCTATAAAAGTTTGGCTATTATTTGAGCTGTAAAGTTGTTTAAATCATTGCTTTTACATCATTGCATTACATTAGCGTTACATTGTCATGTCAAGGGATTTGTTAAATTGAATATAACTTTACACAGCAAAGCTTAGATATCAATTTTATCACACTAAAATGATGTTAATACACGTATTGTTGGCGTCTTGTGGCTATACTTTTGAAATGGTGAGTGTTTTAGCGTTTATGGATTGGCCCCCATTCACTTCCATTGAAAGTGCCTCACTGTGTCCCAGATGTTTGCTTTTTTTAAAGATGGTGAGGGACAAATCAAAATACATTTTTGTGGTAATCAACATTATGCAACAAATGCTGACAACTGAGCTTAACTTGTATTGAACCTGGAATATTCCTTTTAATCCAATAAATAAATAACAATAGATTTGAAATGCAAGTGTTACCACATGTCGAGATGCTCTCAAAGGTGAACTTGACCTTCATTATCAAAGTCCCAGACAGAGGTTTCCTCAAAAGTAGGTGCTGGTTGTGTTTCCATACAGTAGTACTCCTTCACAATCCAATGCAAACTGCAAAACTTTAATATCATTTGATAAAAGTCATCCTACATTTTGTAGTTGATGTATATATGATTCTGCTTGTAAATGAGTCACATTATGGAAGTAAAATGGGTTGTGAATGCTGTTTCATGTTGACTTTAATATTAAACTGTAACCATTTTAATGACTGTAACAAGCTAATCCATGTCTATAAAGGTACCTTGTGAAGTTTCTTGCCAAGCTTGCTCAGGAAAGTGACATCAATAAGATGACAGCGTGTAACATTGCCATCGTTCTGGGACCCAATTTACTGTGGGCAAAGGCAGAAGGGTGAGAGACGCATCCAATTGCCATTGACTTACATTACCAACATGACAGCACTATACCCATATTGTCTTCGCAAGCTTTACAGAAGATGGTTCTGTCATGTTGACATGTTACGTGTGGTTCTTTTCCTTTCTTAGGTCCCTTGCTGAAATGGCAGCTACAACCTCTGTCCATGTAGTGTCTATTCTAGAGCTGATAATCCAACATGCAAGCTGGTTTTTCCCTGAAGGTGAGACTACCATCCACTGTAGCCCTATTCCTAAACCTAGCGAGCTGCTTTGCGGTTTGCTGTCTACATTGGTAGCTACCTTTAAGGCAGAATACTTGCCAAAAATTCAACCTCATAAGCTGCTGTTTTAAAACGTTCTTCATGGGTAGCAACTTTGTTAACGGTCACTCAAGCACACCACACAAAAAGCACTGCTCACATAAAGCGTAAGAGAGACTTGACTTATTAACTCACAGTTGGTTCTTTTACCAGAGTAGACGCCATATTTAATTTGATACGACTGAAAACAAGGGTCTGTTCAATGGTTTGTACTGTCTTACTGTCTGTCAACCCATGTTTTACAGACTATTTTGGAAAGGCACATTTTCACAACAGTTAAAATTAGCATCGACCTTGACTAACGTCCATAGAGTCTGACAATTAGCATGCTGCTAAGCTAACAACACAATACTCTAATAAGCACAGAAATACTTTCCAGTACTAATGAAAGTGTATTCTGCAATTACCTTTTAGGGGAAAGATGCATAAACCGTAATGCTGCCTTTTTTTTGGCCAAGACAAGGTGTCTTCTTATTTTTGTCTTGTTTTCCAGTAAAAAAATATCTAAAAATGTCATAAGATATGTTCTTGTTTTCAGAGAACTTTAACAAAGTTTATGCATATAACAAGAAAAACAAAATCATTCTTATGTTTTAAGAATAAATCCCAGCAAACTTTGTTAGTTATTTCTGAAAACAAGACCTAATATCTTAGGCCATTCTGCTTCTTAAAGGGACAGTTCACCCAAAAATGAGTATGTGAATGACTTTCTTCTGCTGAACACAAACAAAGATTTTTAGAAGAATATATCGGCGCTGTAGGTCCTCACAATACAAGTGAATGGGTTCCAAAAATGTGAAGCTCCAAAAAGCACATAAATGCAGCCTAAAAGTAATCCATAAAACTCCTATGATAAAACTATGATAGGTTTGGATGAGAAACAGATCAATATGTTTAAGTCCTTTTTTTTTACCATAAATCTCAACTTTCACATTCCTCTTCTTTTGTTTTTGGCAATTCAAATTTTTTTTGTCCATATCGCCACCTACTGGGCAGGGAGGAGAAATTATAGTTAAAAACGAATTTAATATTGATCTGATTTCTCACCCACAACTTTCATATCACTTCAGAAGATATAGATTTAACCACTACAGTCATATGGATTACATTTATGCTGATTTAATGTGCTTTTTGGAGCTTCAAATCATTCACTTGCATAATGAGGACCTACAGAGTTGAGATATTCTTCTAAAAATATTTGTGCTCCGCAGAAGAAAGTCATACACATGGGATGGCATGAGGGAGTAAACGATGAGAAGATTTTAATTTTGGGGTGAACAAAGTCATTTTTTCCTTTTTAAGGATGTTTGGATCTTTTTACCTGAGAATAAGACTAATATTTTTGGCATTGTTTACATTGGGAGTGTGCCTGTAATGCCTAGAAATATAGAAAGGCAGCTCACTAGTTTTTGAAACTGAGCTCATTTTGTATAAAAGGTCAACATAACTCTACTTGGTCATGCCCATTTCTATGATGTTTTCTACTCTTTTCCTCTCTAGATATGGACTTCAATGTTTCAGGCATGTTTGCCTTGCCTGGGTGTCCGGGTACCCCTGACTCTGAAGCAGGATCCATAGACAGGAGGCGCCCAGGCAGCCAGGCGTCACAAGATTCTGAGACCACCCGCAAAGACAGGTACAGGTCTAATCCACGCGTTCACAGAAGCATCTCCAGTTCCACAGTTGTTTCTGCGTCCTTTGTAGTGGCTAGTGAGTCTGTCACAGTCAAAGCAGATAGTTTGAGATCAGAAGTAGGGACTGTTTAGCATTTAGTCTGTGGACATGCTGTTTTGTTCTGTTTTTGGTTTTTGTTTTGTCTTTCAACCATTGCTTATTGTATGCTTAATGAAACCAATAAACTGTATGCTTATACCTTTGTATAAAAACATAATTGATATATGTTGTAATTATGAATTGGATGCCAAAGTTAGAGAACATTTTTGACATTTAAGTTTCTAAAACTACTAATACAACATCTATCGGAACAATAAATGTTTTGTAACAAAAATATTTGAATTCCATTCATTCCAGTTTTTGGAGTGTTAAAGCAGGAAGAGTACAGTCTCTCAGAAGTTTGGTATGTTCAGATTCATATCTTTTCTCCCACAGGCTTTGGGACAAATGTTCAGAATTTGAGAAAGTAAAAGCTCTTTTTTGCCTTCAGGTTTAGGGCACTCATATGTCAGTGTGCTGCCATTTACTGGAGGAAATGTATAAAAATATGCATTAGGGCTGTCGATTTAAAGCATTCATTTTCACATAATGAATCGCACTGAATGAACATGTTCAATCGGCAGTGGTTTAAACAATAACGCAATTAATCATGCCCACCATCTGTATTCTGTATAAATTCCATAATCAGAAATGTTCCTACCATCAGACAAATTCATGATTGATGTACTACCTTGGGGTGGTACATCAGGGCAGTCGGCGCTCCAGCTGTACAGGCAACATGCCAAAGCAGGCACAGGAAGCAGAGCCTTCCACAGATGCGCTTTTGCGCTCAAATACAGCTGGACTGAGCACAACAGAAACTTTGACACAGCATGCTACAACACAGCTCATGTGGCTAGAGATACAGAAAACTAGTGAGAAACGACGCATTCGAAAAACACAACTTGGATGGGACTTGAGTAAGGCGCATTTTAATGACCACAGAATCACGTCAAGTCTTCACTATCCCCAACACGCAGAATGAGACATTTTTGTCTGCAATTGGTGCTGGCGTAGTGGGCTAAAGCACATAACTGTTAATCAGAAGGTTGCTGGTTCAATCCACACTGCCACCACCATTATGTCCTTGAGCAAGACACTTAATCCAGGTTGCTCCAGGAGGATTGTCCCTGTAATAAGTGCACTGTAAGTCGCTTTGCATAAATATAAATATAAATGCAAGCGCTTTTCATGTGGAGTTCAATGCAACTCTTGACGCTGGCGCTCTGATGCGAATCATGAATGCGGCATTTCAAATGCTGTAACTATGGGAAGACTAGTTTTTTTCAATTAGTCAAACTCCCACTTAGACTTTGGGATTATTTGGAGCCATTTTATTGCATTTCTATCTTTATACTGTAGAAGGATCTGTTTGGAAAGAATTCTATTGTTCTATATTGTTTATTTCCTAAGATGGAAATAAATGCATTTTAACAGGAAAATAAATATATATATATATATATATATATATATATATATATATATATGGTCAAATTTCAGCACTTTCAAAATCTGCAATTAATCATGAATTAACTACAAAAGAAATTATGCAATTAATCACGTAATTAAACATATTAATCATCCGACAGCTCTAATTTATTATAAAGTACATTGTATTTAAATTTATTTTAATTATATACTAAAATATCTTTATTTGGGGGCATTTCTCTGTAAATATTAATTGTGATTTAATTCCATTTAAGCAATCGATTGACAGTCCTAATATTTATATAGTTTGAGATGCAACACAAAGTCATCCTTTTATTATATAGTGTAAAATGTGCTATGTATGAATACTGTACACAGTACATGTATATACCATTGATGCATAAACATATGTAGTATATATTTATACATTAGTAAGGAAGTACAGTCCTCTAATTTGACCGGACAAGTAGAGTTTCGCTGTGTTTGCTGTTTTAATTACTAATTTTATTAGTGGAGCAAAATAATCTGACCAATAATCGCAAATCAGCTAATCAAATTGTTTCATGCAACAAAGCAATATTTCATGTTCATTTATGTATTTATTTGGCAAGTAGGATAGTGGGCAGCCAGACAGGTTATTTTCACAATATATATACACCTTATAGAACATCAGTTTCCTCACATAATAACATAATTTCACCTCAAATCAATATTTCATGTCCATTTATGCATTTATTTGGTAATCAGTCGTAGACCCCTTCACGCCATCCAGTGGTCTGATATTTTTTGATAATGATCATGAATCTGGGGATAAAGTGAAAGTAATTCATACTATGCATTAATGGCATCATTTGAACTCTTCTTTATTCCACAAGGTAAGGATCCTGGTCACCATGTCAGGGTTTATTTTGCGATAATGACTGACTGGCTGTAGATTATCCATTGCATATTAACTTGTTTATTTATAGAACTGTTAATATCAAATAACAGACATTTAAGACACATCATGGCCAGCTATTTGGCTTATTTTTGCTCCAGTAATGAAAACCGCACTCTTGCTTGTGTGATATTCCTTAGTACTACAATATACAGTACATGTGGTATATACATGTATTATACAATAGAATGATGAGTTTGCATGTTGCATTCCAACTCCCAAAAAACTGTTTGATGATGATGATGATGATATTATTATTATTATTATTTTTATTTTATGTAGCGCCTTCAAACTCCAGGTTGCTTTACAAGACGAGAGTAAACAAAACAAAACAAAAAAAGAGAAGTCAGAGAAGCATAGGTCAAAGAGATATTTTGAGATTGATTTTGAAATCATGTATGGAGGTGTGATCATGGAGAGACTGAGGGATAGAGTTCCAAAGCGAAGGGGCAAGTGTGCAAAAAAGCCCTACCAACTAGTGAGGTCAGCTTGCAATGTGGAATGAATAATAGGCCCTAATCAGATGACCTGAGTGAGCATAGTGGGGTATAGCGGCGTATGGGGTCAGTGATGTATGAGGGGGCAAGACCATGTAAACATTGAATTTTGTATTGGAAACGATAGGAGACCGGTTGCCAGTGTAGCCTACAAAGTATGGGAGTGATGTGAGAGGATTTCTTTGAGTAGTGAGAACCCTAGCTGCTGAATTCTGGATGTATTGCAGTTTGTTTGTTGCCAGAAAAGAGGGCATTACAATAGTCAAGTCTCCAATTAATAAAGGCGTGAACAAGAGTTTCTGCATCTTTGGTGCTAAGAATGGGGCGGAGTCACGCAATGCTACGTAGATGCTAGAAAGCAGTTTTTGCGAGAGAGCAGATGTGGGCATGGAAAGAGCATGTGGGGTCAATGATAATGCCAAGATTACGAACAATAGCAGAGGGTCTGACCAGGACACCGTTAATATCGACCAACTGATCAGGGAGATGTTGAGACCCAACTATCAGTATGTCAGTTTTATCAGTTTTGAGTTTTAGTAAGTTACTGATCATCCATGAGTTGATGTCTTTAATATGTTCAGAGAGGGAACTTCTGGAGAATGGGGCAGTGTGCTTAGAGCTGATATAAAGTTGAGTGTCATCAGCATAGCAGTGAAAATTGAGGCCATGATGGCGAATAATGTGACCTAGAGGGAGCATATTGGTGATGAAGTGCAAAGGACCAAGTACAGAACCCTGGGGGACACCTTGAGGAACCGCAACGGAATTTGATTTATACTGACAAAAAGAAATGTAGTGTTGGCAGCCAGAGAGGTAAGAAATTAACCAGGACAGAGTAGTGCCTGAGATGTCAATTGCTGAGAGCCTAGCCATGAGTATGCTATGAGAGAGAGTGCCAAAAGCAGAACTGATGTCTAAAAGGACCAGGAAAGTGATGCTCCACAGTCCGCAGCCATCAGTAGATTAACAACGTTGATGAGTGCAATCTCAGTGCTGTGTAGAGGACGAAAACCAGATTGAAAACATTCAAAGAGATTGTGTGTGGCCAAATGGGACAGAAGCTGAGATGCAACCACTTTCTCCATAACTTTAGACCCCAAATGAAGATTCGAAATAGGGCGGTAATTTTTAAGATCAGTGGGGTCTAAGCCAGACTTCTTTTAAAACTGTAGTGACAGCCCCAGTTTTCTGGAGGGACAGTCTGTAATAAATATCCTGTTGGGAAAGATGGGAATACAAGATGGGAAATAGGCTCTGAGATAACAGCCATTGTTTAAGCAAGACAGTGGGCGCAGGATTAAGCTGGCATGAAGTAGAATTTGAATTGCTAATTAACTGTAGATGGGTGGTGGTGGCGAAATCAGTAAAAGTGCCAATCTGATGGTTTGTGAGAAAGTCCTGAAGTGGATCAGGAGGAACAGTAGATGGGAAAAGTTTGTAAATAGAGTTGATTTTATTCTGAAAGGAGTGAAGAAGTGACTGACAGATTTAAGTAGAGGCTGAAATAAGGGGCACAGCTGGGTTAATGAGTTTATTGACAGTAGAAAAACGTGTTTTAGGTCTAGAAGATAGGAAATTCTAAATATGTCTCCATTGTTGCTGTCCCAGTGGTCAGATGGCATTCCTGTCCCTCTCCTCTTTCCTCTCTGTGGAGACTAATCGCCCACTTTCACGTCTGGTGTGAGTGTTTCACCCTGTCTCCCCTCTTCCTTGTAGCCCTGCTAACAAACATCCAGAACCCGCCTCTCGTAGAGCTGGCACAATAAATAAAAAGCAGCACTCCATGCCTAACTTCCAGCCCCCTCTCCCTCCTGTCGATGCTGGGGCGGCTCCTGTGTTTGAGCCCTCCCCTCAGTCTCCCACTGGTGGGGGTTTGGAGGCTGGGCAGGGGGGAGTTGTGATGAATCAGACCCAGCAGCCTTTAGCTCAGCAGAACTCCGCTACAGACAACAGGTAAGGATTGGTGCACCTTAAAAATTAATATGCCTCTCGATGCTAACCGTCACCAGATGTCAGGAGCTGGCAAATCTCTGTCAAAATCAAAAATCTTCTTTTTGTGTAGTTCTCTTGATTATTGCCTCAAAATGAACAGCTTTAAATCACAAAATTATCACTTTTAATCAATCAGCCAATGATTTGGTACAATCGCAGAGAAAGGTAATTTACCTGTGAAGATTCAAACGTCTATGTTGGCGATAATCAAATATCAGTAATGTTGGTTGTCTTGCCGTGTGCCCATCGTCTTTTTTTGTAAACCATTTTTTTTCTTTTTTTTTTGATGTTTTCTTGATTATTGCTTCAAAACACTGCTTAAAGTCAGAAAATACAAACATGATTTGGGGAGTGTGGCACAGGGCGAAAGGTCAGAGCTGGTAGCCTTAAAGTTGCGGGTTCAAACCCTTGAACAAAACACTTTACGCCAGATTTCTCCTGGCAAACTCATCGCTAAAATTCATGTGCAATGCATGAAAATGCACAAACAATCAGAGCAATGTTTTGATAAAGCCACCAAACTATAGTGAATACACTTCAGAGAAATCATCCAACGATTAGCTTACTTTGTGCGGCCTATACTTTGCTTTCATGCATGCTCTGCATGCCGGAAATGCTCTGCTAACCATGCTAACTGTGATTTAAGGGATTGTGTGTATTTTTCAGACTTATAAGGGACCGTTCACACCAAATGCATTTTTGCATCCATTTTCGAATTCTTTTCCTATGTAGACCTATGCTAGACGGACATATTTGAGTGTTACGCCGCATCACACTGTAGGGATGGGCGATACCTATTATTTTCTTTTTGTTTTGAAGTGCAAGAACACGTTTGGTTTTAATGGCCCTTAACTTTGCAAGTCATTAACACAACTAAGACCACTATATTTTAACATTTTTGCATGTTAGCTGAACTGTTTAAACATAGTATAATAAAATGGCTTGATCTAATGTCCTGCATTTTTTCCCCCCACCCCAGTAACACCGTCCGTGAACCTGCGTCCACACCACCTTCCCCGAGAAACGGACCAGGAAGCTCCAGTGGAACACCAGGTCAGTTGACCGTGGGGGCCCCTACGTCAGGTTCCAAGGGCCCCAGTCCCTTCATGGTTCGAAGAGGTGAGTCCTAAATGTCTTTCTCCTCATGTCTTCATGTTAAAGGGATAGTTCAGCCAAAAAGCTTTATTCATTTACCGTCTCGTTGTTTTAAATCCATTTGACTTTCTTTCTTCTGTGGAACACAAAAGGTGTTGTTAGGCAGAATGTAAGTCTCAGTCAACATTTAATTTTGTATTCCATGAAAAAAATTACTTCTTACAGGTTTGGAACAATTAGAAGGTTAAGTAAATGTTTGAATTTTTTTTATTTTATTCTCTTTCCTCCCAATTTGGAATGCCCAATTTCCACTATTTAGTAGGTCCTCGTGGTGGTGCGGTTACTCTGCTCAATCCGGGTGGCGGAGGACAAGTCTCATCCGCTTCTGAGACCGGCAATCTACGCGTCTTATCAAGTGGCTCGCTGTGCATGACACCGCGGAGACTACCAGCATTTGGAGGCTCCTGCTACTCTCCACGATCCACACACAACTTGCCACGTGCCCCATTGAGAGCGAGAACCTTTAACCACTAATCATGACCACGAGGAGGTTACCCCATGTGACTCTACCCTCCCTAGCAACCGGGCCAATTTGGTTGCTTAGGAGACCTGGCTGGAGTCACTCAGCACACCCTGGATTCGAACTCGCGACTCCAGGGGTGATAGTCAGTGTCAATACTCGCTGAGCTACCCAGGCCGCAGGTTGAGTAAATGTTGAGAGAATTTTCATTTTTGGGTGAACTATCTCTTGAAGTCTGTTAGACTAATAGGCCATTTTTACACATCGATAATCAGAACATTTCCCCAATGATTAGCGTGAGCGGCAGGGTAAATTAAAGGTGTCACATACTGGACAAATCTGGCGGCTTGGCAAGTTCTAAAATTAGAAACCATTATTTTCTATGAAGGTACGCACACACCCCCTCTCCGGAGGCTGCTCAATGTTTTGCAGCACCACAGAGCTCAACTTGCATAGTTTTCCATTAAATTCTACCTACATCATTATCAAAGAACATGGCTTATTTACTCTAGCATCACTGGATGATGTACAGTATTATGTATATCTTTCATATAGCCTACACAATGTATTTTCAGTTACAAGTTTGTCTTTTTGTGGTTTGACAGCTTGAATGAAACCTCTTCAAGGCTACATACAGAGAAATTGCATAATAAACATCGCCATTTCTGAACATTCAGTTTGAGCAGTTATACCAGTTTTATACACTAACCTGCAAACTCAATGCCACTTTGTTCATTTTTGAAGTACAAAATCCTTCGTAACATTTGTGTGCATGGTGACTAGATTTGCAACTGCCACCTGCCGCATCGACACATCCTGTGAAAGTGATTACTGTGTCTTGTGTTACCCACGACCCGCTTCAGTCAATGTTATATCACACTCTGTCTGCCAAAGCTATGCCAGACAACAGACAGTGAATTGAACAGCACACATCAGCACACATAGGCTTCTAGTTTAAATGTCAGCTAATGTTAAGATTGGAGTGGTGGTGGCGTAGTGGGCTAAAGCACAGAAATGGTAAGCAGAAGGTTGCTGGTTCGATCCCCACAGCCACCACCATTGTGTCCTTGAGCAAGGCACTTAACTCCAGGTTGCTCCAGGGGGAATTGTCCCTGTAATAAGTGCACTGTAAGTGACTTTGGATAAAAGCGTCTGCCAAATGTATAAATGTCAATGTAAAATATCGATGCCTCAAAGTAATCGATATATTGATATTTTATGTCATTACATTTATCAACATTTCATGATGTCTGTCCATATTGTATATATAATAGTCAATCAATAAAATCATGCCTGAACTTTGTGGTTTCAGGTACAAAGAAACAAGCACCTGCACCTCCCAAACAGGCTGCGCCTGGTACACCTCAGAACGTTAAAGCTGTTGCTAACCAGTCCACACCAAACCAGTCCGCAACCGTGAGCACGAGCACCCCTCTTCCTGTCATCGCGCCTCGTCGCTGCAACCAGACCCCAATCCATGCCCCCAGCCACCCTCCACCACAACCTCCCTCCCAGAGCATAGAAGAACCAGACCCGTCCCCTCCCAGAACCCCAACCCCACCAGATACACCTCCCCACGATGGTTCCTACCACACCAGCTCCCTGCTGCGCCCCAGGCCAACCCCTAGACCGCGGCCCAAGCCCACCGTACCACCATCACTCCATCCAACTAGTGAAGGTGCCAACGGCATCTGTATTTCTGGATCCAAGATTATCTCAGGTAAGAATTTGGTTGTACTACTCAATGTAAAACAGTCCATGAGACTCCCTGCTAAGATGAGTTTTGAACTCTGTTATTGAGTGATGTAGAAGACCCCAATCAGTTTTGTTTGTCCCTCAACCAAAATGTCAGCATTGGGAACAAATGTTTTTGGATCTATATTGTTATTAGTGGTTTTTGCCAAGTTATATCTAGGCACTAGATTAACACTGAGATATGGGAAATCATGGTAAAATGGTCAAGCCAGCTTCAAAACAGTGGTGACATTTTTACTGCAATGGCAAGCACATGTATTTTTTTTATCTGATTGTGAATTCTATAAGTAACCATTTCCATTGGACCCATATTTTGTTTTAATAGATAACGTACCAAAAACGACTTGACCCTTTTCCTGAGGGCAAATATACACGTGCCTGCCATACATCAACTTGCCCGCACAAGCCTGTTGATCTAAAACGAGAATATCAAGCTGTCAATTAATGTTATTTACATTCACTTTCACTGTTTACTTTACACGCTTACTTAAACAATTGCAATGAGACATCATTGTTAAATTGAGAAATATCAGTGATGCACTTATTTCCACAAGCAGCCAAGAGAACTGCAAACAAACTCAACTAGAGCCTGAATAAAACGAGAGCGTGTCCAATGACGGTGTATTCAAGATTATACACTCGCTAATAGCTCATTATTGGGGAAAAAAAACCCCAACTGCGATTCTTGCCAAACACTGCTCTGAGGATTCCCTCCATTAGGATTAGTTTACATGAGGATAGAAACTTGCAGATGTTGTGGAGACAAAATACTTCATCTTCAGATGTTGGCATTCAAACTAGGTCATTAAAACCAAGAGCTGCAGTTTCTAAACAAATCTGAGGTTTATTTTCATAAGTAGAGTGTCGGAGTGTCTTTTAGGATGTATATGGCACACAGTGTGGAATTGTTAACAGTACAGAATATATAGTATAATGGGTGCATAATAGATGCCAGAACAAGTCAACCATTTAGGGGTTATGGACAAAATAGCTATATCTAGTTTGTGATGCTTACAAAGAGGTTCTTAGTTTTGGGGGGTTCGTTTTAAGGATAGTACTTTGAGAAAAAAAAATTATAGATTAATTTTAAAGGTTAGACCCAAACAGTATCTAGTAAGGCACCATATCATTGAGACTTGGGGGTTAGATTAATTGACTTGGCAACTACTTGGCAACGCTCAAGCATCCACCCAGAAGACTCTAGCAACTGCATGGCAACACATTAATAAGCACCTACAACACACTAGTGGCGACAGATTTTGCTCAGGAAATCATGATTTATATTTATTTCTTAACATTTTGATTTGTATATTTCACCATTTAAAGGGATAATTAATCCAAAATGAAAATTCTCTCATCATTTACTCACCCTCATGCCATCCCAGATGTGTACAACTCTCTTTCTTCTGTAGAACACAAAGACTTACAGAAGAATATTTCAGCCCTGTGGGTCCATACAATGGAGTGAATGGTGGCCAGAACTTTGAACTTCTCATCATATGGCGTTTAACCAATGGAGTCTTTTGGATTACATTTATGCTACCTTTTTGTGCTTTTTGGACCTTCACATTTCTGGCCACCATTCACTTGCATTGAATGGACCAACAGAGCTGAGATATTCTTCTGTAAGTCTTTGTTTTCTGCAGAAGAAAGTCGTACACATCTGGGATGGCATGAGGGTGAGTAAATGAGAGAATTTTCATTTTTGTGTGAACTATCCCTTTAAATTTAAATACAGAAGTTACTGTTTTTAAAGGACTACGGACCTCCGAATTATATCATTGCATCACATTCGTGGCTCTCTACCTCAAGATTTAGTTTCGTCAATCTATTTATGTCATGTAATCAACAGAAAAATGCTCTTTTGAAATGAATTAGCTACTGCAAGTTGAACTGGATGACACTGAACATGGCTGGAATTATATCCAAAGAAAATTACATTTTGGACGGGCAGAAAGAGACTGAAAGCAATTATTAAAAAAATAATAATTTGTTGCACAAGTCCCACTACTAAGTAGGTCCTCGTAGTGGCACGGTCACTCACCTCAATCCGGGTGGCGGAGGACAAGTCTCAGTTGCCTCTGCTTCTGAGACGTCAATCCACGCATCTTATCATGTGACTCGTTGTGCTTGACACCGCAAAGACTCACAGCATGTGGAGGCTCATGCTACTCTCCATGATCCACAACTTACCATGTGCCCCATTGAGAGCAAGAACCACTAATCGTGACCACAAGCTGGTTACCCCATGTGACTCTACCCTCCATAGTAGTGATTGTTTATTTTTCACTTTCAATGGTTAATATGAACTCCAATTAACCCCATTTACTTTCTTAATTCATGTTTGTAGTTTTATTGCCCATGATTCAAAGGTGCACATTATTCCAGTGAAAACAAATAACTTGCTCTGCCTCTAAAACAACTTTTTGCCAAAATGGTTATTAAACAAATAGCTATTTGGGTATTATTTAAGGTTACTTTTTTACATTGAAAAAAATGTCTAGTCAGATTTACTTCATGTTTTGCACACTGCTCTCTAAAATCTACTTAACTTTGTGATATATTATTGATTAAAGTGAGTGAGTAAGTTTAACTAAAACATTTCAGTTAATACAGTGAATTTTCCTTTCAAATCTGATGTACATTTAGTAACATTTTATTGGAACATTTCACATTTTGAACTTTCCTTATAAACATGTTTATTAATGTACCACATGTCGTAAAAGTCTTTCACTGGTTAGCTTAATGCATGCAACGTAGACCATTGGACAATATCACCTTGCGTTACTGGCAATACCTCAACACTTGGTGCACAAAACAACAGATCATTTTTTTTGATCATGAACTGGTAATTTTGAGTAAAAAATGAACTTCGGTCTTCACAAAACAAGAAGTTATGAAAGGTAACGGCTATAAATCAACAATAAATCTGTTTAAACAAATTTGCAAATAGTGCAACCATGCAAGCTCATTAATTATTCAAGCCCAGTGCATGCTGGGAACACCAGCTTCGAAAAGTTACATAAAATTGACTCATTTCATTACTTGTGAAATGTACTCAAATTGGCGAATAAATATGACATGATTGATAGATGATGATGCGTTGGAAAGATATCAAACAATCATGAATAATGTTTACTTGTAGGATTGACTTAATCTTTTCAAGTTCATGCTTTAACTTATTTAATGTAGAAAGTATTTAAGTAAGTAATGCAGCCTTTCTAAAATGTTACCAATAGTTTGTAGTAATTTTCACAAGTAATGATAGATTTAAATTGTTAGGGGGGTTTATTGCCTGATGTCGGCTAATGAGCGGCACCATGTTGTACCAACACAAATATGCACCAAACAACTTTTCCTGGACTTTCGACTTCACTGTACCTGTTGGAGGAATGACCCTCCCAACTCCATCCGTGAAGCAGACTCACTCTCTGTCTTCGAAAAATGGCCGAAGACACTTTTTTTTTCCCCATGAGCAAGTCCAAGGCACTTCTTCTAGTTAGTTAAAAAGCCTTTAATGTTGTTTGGCTGGTCACATTATTATATTAAACATTTAAAAAACACATTGACTGATGCATTTCGTCACACAGCCTTCCTCAAAGTGTGTCAGGGATATATATATATATATATATACACACACTGTCAATCCAACCAGTTCCTGATGGATAAAATAATGTCCTACCCTAAGTTTTTTTTCTTCTCTTTAAATATCCTCTCTCACTAATAAATGTGTCACATTACACAAGTAAAATGGGTTGAAAATGTTGATTCATGTTGACTTTAAAAGGATGTTGTAAGCATGTTGTGATTTCATTGGCTTCTCTGGAAATTCACTGCTATCAGACTTGTTGTGATTTGATCTTTAGTGATTCGTCACCATCGGAATCTTTAAAGGAATAGTTCACCCAAAAATGAAAATCCTCTCATGATTTAGTTACCTTTGAGCCATCCCAGATGTGTGACTTTCCTCCTTCAGCAGAACCAAAGTGAAGATTTTTAGAAGCACATTTCAGCTCTGTTTGTCCATACAAATGGTAAATGATCTGCACTTGTATAGCGCCTTTTTAACCTTAGCGGTATTCAAAGCACTTTACACTGTGACTCATTCACCCATTCACACACACACACACTCATACACCAATGGCGGCAGAGCTGCCATGCAAGGAACTAGCCTGCCATTGGGAGCAACTTGGGGTTCAGTGTCTTGCCCAAGGACACTTCGGCATGTGGGCCAGGAATCAAACCACCAACCCTGCGATTAGTGGCCGACCCGCTCTACCACCTGAGCCACAGCCATACAATGAAAGTGAAAGGCACATTTAGGCAGCATAAATATAATCCAAATGACCAGTCGATCAATTAATATCTTCTGAAGCAAATCAACAGGTTTGTGTAAAAAACTAAATAGATAATTAAAACTTTATTAACTTCGCTTCCTGCCAGCAGTTGATGCATCACGTGGCGTAAGCGCAATAGTGCGTTCACACGAGAAGTCTGAAGCACGCGCTTTAACAAGAGCGGAACGATCGTGAGAGTGCAAGGCGCTAGCCTGCCATTGGGAGCAACTTGGGGTTCAGTGTCTTGCCCAAGGACACTTGGCATGTGGAGTCATGTGGGCCGACCCTGTGATTAGTGGCCGACTCGCTCTACCAACTGAGCCACTGCCACCCACCGGCTGCGAAGTAACGATTTATTTCTTACACCAACCTATCGATTTTGGTTCAGAAGACATTAATTGATCGACTGGAGTAATCGGATTACTTTTATGCTGCCGTTTGGACCGTCAAATAGCCAGCTGTCTAATGCTACCTGTTAACATGCATTTTATGGACAAAAAGAGCTGCAATGTGCTTATAAAAATCTTCACTTCAGTTCTGCTGAAGACTGAAAGTCATGGATCAAAGGTTAGTAAATCATGAGAGAGTATTCACTTTCGGGTGAACTAACCGTTTAAATCAACTGTTGAGATGTCGTAAGCATGTGACATTTTTACACTGTTACAGATGTGTGATCTACTGCCAGTGAGGTGTAATTTGATTGACAGGTATGGTAAGAACATTGGGCCTATCGGTTGATGCATTTTAGCTCAATGTGTGTGAATGCTTTTTGCACCGGAATGCTCCTAGTGTCTGTTTAACCTGACTAAACTGCATGACAGCCTGCCTAACCAGTGTCTTTATCGCTTGATAATACATTAGCACATGCTTTATGCAAATAAACTTATAACTTCCAACCCACAAACCTCCACTGCTTCTGCTCACAGACATTTGATATGGGTTTGCTAAACCACAGATACTGACGTAATGTAACAAAATGTATTCTTGAATTGTAATGTGAAACCTGTCGAGAACATGTAGAGGTCATATATCATCCAAAAATCAAAAGAAAAAATGGAGAAATGACATTATGTTTATAGAGAATGATAATTACGCACATATTCCCCTGATATTTAATAATAACCATATATATGTATATAACATGAATATAATATTTGTTATTTAAATTGTAGTTTATTTATACATAACGGTAACTAAAAAATACGGTTACATTAAAATGAGAATTTGGGAGGAAAATGTGCCTAATTTATTATTTAATAGAATTTTACTGAAACAAATAATTACCACTGTTGAATTAAATAAAATTTTTAATTAAATATATATCAAAAAAAAAAAATCATGATTGAAACAGTGCTTTATTTCTTTCTGATTTTAGAGCGAAATATGACCCCTGAAAATGTTTTGGAGAGATTCACCCAGTACTGTTTACTGTCTACTTGTCTACTGTTATATTGATTTTATCAGAGTATAATTTAAGCACTAAAATAAGCAGTCAAAACTGAAAACACTCTTTCTGGATGCATGAAACTGATATCAAAGTGCATCTTGTAAAACGATCCATTCTTGGTGTCTCAAATATTGACATTCTTATTTTCCTGGAAGGGGAGGTTTTCTATTTTAAGCTTTGATGGAATTGATGATATAGATGTTTTTTATTCTATCATAACTCTGCATTATAATTGCACAGATGGAGAAGTTTCCCTCATGGAACCAGGGCTGGACCTTGTCCCTGAGCTAGAAGAGGATCAAACAGAAGAAACTTCCCCAGAAGCTGAATATCAATCAGAAAGCACCGCCCTGTAAGGGAGAGGAGCCTAATCTTCACACAGCCAATCAAGGTCGATGCTCGGAATGGGATGCTAGCACACTGCATTATATACTGTATATTATTTTAAATGGTATATGAAACCGCATGCGATATGCATCAGTCGTATCCTACATTGTGACCTAAACACATGGTGTACAGCAGATAGCATCTAGTTATAATCTTGGAAAGAAATATAGACATTTTCACACAAGTTTATGTAACAAATTCTAATTTTTGGCAATACGATCACATAATGAGTCAAGAAATGTTAGCCCTCCTGTGGTATTGAAAAAGGGCACCTCCCTTTGGTATTCAGGGTCATTTTTGACCAGAAGGGTCAGATGTGTAACCCCTTTTTTTTTTTTTTTGATGATGATAATGATCTTTTTCTTCCCTGAAGTAAGAACAATAAAATTATGCTTTTGGGATTTTATGCTATTCTGATCTTATTTACGAGTGAGTGAGTGTGTGTGTGTGAGGGAGTGAGTGTGTGAGGGAGTGAGTGTGTGAGGGAGTGAGTGTGTGAGGGAGTGAGTGTGTGTGAGGGAGTGAGTGTGTGTGAGGGAGTGAGTGAGTGAGTGTGTGTGAGGGAGTGAGTGTGTGTGAGGGAGTGAGTGTGTGTGAGGGAGTGAGTGTGTGTGAGGGAGTGAGTGAGTGAGTGTGTGTGAGGGAGTGAGTGTGTGTGAGGGAGTGAGTGTGTGTGAGGGAGTGAGTGTGTGTGAGGGAGTGTGTGAGGGAGTGAGTGTGTGAGGGAGTGAGTGTGTGAGGGAGTGAGTGTGTGAGGGAGTGAGTGTGTGTGAGGGAGTGAGTGTGTGTGAGGGAGTGAGTGTGTGTGAGGGAGTGAGTGTGTGAGGGAGTGAGTGTGTGAGGGAGTGAGTGTGTGTGAGGGAGTGAGTGTGTGTGAGGGAGTGAGTGTGTGTGAGGGAGTGAGTGTGTGTGAGGGAGTGAGTGTGTGTGAGGGAGTGAGGGAGTGAGTGTGTGTGAGGGAGTGAGTGTGTGTGAGAGGGAGTGAGGGAGTGAGTGTGTGTGAGGGAGTGAGTGTGTGTGAGGGAGTGAGTGAGTGTGTGTGAGGGAGTGAGTGTGTGTGAGGGAGTGAGTGTGTGAGGGAGTGAGTGTGTGAGGGAGTGAGTGTGAGTGTGTGTGAGGGAGTGAGGGAGTGAGTGTGAGGGAGTGAGTGAGTGTGAGGGAGTGAGTGAGTGAGTGTGAGGGAGTGAGTGAGTGTGAGGGAGTGAGTGAGTGTGTGAGGGAGTGAGTGTGAGGGAGTGAGTGTGAGGGAGTGAGTGTGTGTGAGGGAGTGAGTGTGTGGGAGTGAGTGTGGGAGTGAGTGTGGGAGTGAGGGAGGGAGTGAGTGTGAGAGAGTGAGTGTGAGAGTGAGTGTGAGAGTGAGTGTGAGTGTGTGAGGGAGTGTGTGAGGGAGTGTGTGAGGGAGTGAGTGTGAGAGAGTGAGTGTGAGGGAGTGAGTGTGAGGGAGTGTGTGTGTGTGAGGGAGTGTGTGTGAGGGAGTGTGTGTGAGGGAGTGAGTGTGTGAGAGTGAGTGTGTGAGAGTGAGTGTGTGAGGGAGTGTGTGAGGGAGTGTGTGAGGGAGTGAGTGAGTGTGAGAGTGAGGGAGTGAGTGTGAGTGTGAATGGGTGGGTGAGTGTGTGTGTGTGTGTATATGAATATATTCAGAACTTACACTTCTATAATTTGAAAGATGAAGAAAATATAAGAATGTGACATAATAAATTGGAGGCAGATTGCTGCCATCTGGGGAACAAAATATAAATAACTTGTCTTGAAAACCATGTCATGCCAGTAACAGCCAGTAGATGGCTGTAGACACCTACTGTGTTGTCTGATGGCTTGTAACCTAATTTTATATTTTATCACAAGATATGCTTTTGGATATATTTAGACATGATCAAAATATTGTCCAATTTGAGCATTTTAAATATATTTGAAGTGTCAGTTTGTGCAGTTATTGTCATTATGCTGCGAACCATGCCATGGTGTTACAGAGAGAAGGCAGAATAAGCATTAAAAAACAAATTAAAACAGAAGAGTCAGAGTGAACATTCAGCCATTCCAAACTGCCTGTGGTAAACATTTATTTTGCAAAGACGTGTGTGTGTGTGTGTGTGTGTGTGTGTGTTACCTTGTCATGAACTGGTGAGAAAATAACATCGAGCCTTTTTTTAACATTTGTCAAAACAACAACATTTTGTGTGTGATTGTGTGTGAGTGGGTGTGTATGTTTTGCACTGAGGATGTTTTAGAGTCTCACCCTGTAATTTTTGTCTGTTTTTTTCTGCATTGTGGCTGATTTATTGATCGTATTTGACAGACCAAAAACATTTGCTCTGTTTTTTGGTCTTTCCCGTTCATTTTTAATGGTCTGCCAATTTTGACCATGAATACCAAAGGTGTCGCTTTTTTTACGGTCACTTAGACTTATCGAATCAAGCCCATCTTTTATTTTTTCTAGAATCTCTTTGTCCTCACAATGCTGGCACATTGTAACCCTATATGAGGGAGAACAATCCGTACGCACATATTAACATGCTATGCAATATTATTTTCTTTCACAAAGAGTTGCAAAAAGCTGTCATTGTTTTGGGTTTTAAATGTGAATATGAATGTCTTTGAGTTTTGCAATATTTTGCATCGTTTGCCACTCAAGCAGATGTGTTATTTATGCCTTGAAAATGTACCAAAATGCCAAAATCAACACTTTTTGTTAAATCTCTACGACTATTATGGTGAATGTTGGTTTTTCTGATTTAATTGCAATGATTCATGTTCTCTTTTAATACTTTTTGTTCCTATATCAAATGTTTGGAAGGATGTTTGTCGACCAAAAATTAGACAAAAGTATAAAAAAGTGGTTATCGCAATGAAAAGTGTTTTATTTAATTGTTCCCCTCAAAGGCACACATGCAAAAGTACATTAATAAGTATGATTTGTATTATGGAGTATTTTTTCCTGGGGTGCAATACTGACTGTATGTCGTGGTTTATCTCATCACAGTCATTTTACTTATTAAATAGTTTATATAAATGATAATGCTGTTTTACATGGATTATCTCAGTGGAGTTTATACTTCATTGATGCTCTGCTAAAATAAACCCATCAAAATGACCAAAGATAATACTCCTACAGTATTGAGAATCTTTAAAAGGTCTATAGAGGTATGCTTTATGCTTTATGCTATGCAAAAACAGCACTGACAACATTAATGTGAATAAAAGTGTTTATGGATCAGTTTAAACTCAGGAAGCAGTCAGCTAGAAAGCCATTCGTCCCATTCAGATGGAGCATGTATCTTTATTTCTGTGGATATGTTGTCATTATGGATCTTAAAAGGCTTTCTTAATTGTACATATTGATTATGTGTCTCCACATTTTGTACTTAATTGTACAAATATCCTGCAACTGAGATTCGTTCTTCACATTGCTGGTGTCCGAGATGAACAAACGTGTTGTCAAATTCATGTTGTCTTTCCCCACTAATTATCTACCCAATAAACAATTCGAGAAACAAAGTGGAATTCAGAAGTTTTTTTTTTTAAGCAAAGTCTATTCTGAAACAGAAACATCAAGGAAACTGTCTGCACGGTTTTGGTTACATGCATGTTAAAATATCACGTTACATACTGCGAAAACTGATTGTTAATAAATAAATATGCAGAGCTTTTTGCTTAAAGGTCATGGTGACACTTACAACAAGGTTGCATTTGTTAACATGAGAAAATGCATTCGGCATCATGAACTAACAATAAACCAGTTTTAACAGCATTTATTAATCTTGGTTAATGTCAACATGAAAATACAATTGTTGATTGTTAGTTCATAATGCATTAACTAATGTTAACAAACACAACTTTTCATTTGATATGTGTTCTTGGTTTAAATGTGTTGAAATCAATAACTATGGTTAATAAATGCTGTAAAAGTATTGTTTATTATTAACTAATGTTAACAAATACAACCTTACTGTAAAAGAGTTCAACTCTATGAAGGAGAATCTCACTAAGCTTGTTGAGAACATATCAGATCATATTTCATACCTAAAATAAAATAAAAATTATATATTTATTTTTAAGGCCATTTAATAAATATTTTTGCATTTTTATATTATTTATAATGACAATACAGGACATTAGCACTCCACATTCTCATTAACTTAATGTGGAAAAACATATATGTTAAAAAACATGTGTATTTTATTAAGAAAATATTTATTTTTATATAAATTGGTATGATTTAAATAAAATGCATTGTATAACAATAATAAGTATCGCCATTGAGATTAATGAGAATTACCAAAAATAAAAAAATAATGGGAAATAAAAAAGTAAAACCTCCAGATGCATTACAGGAATGATGGTTTTCATGAAAATGCCACCATGTATTTTCACCTAAAATTTGCTTTTTATTTATTATATAAATAATAGTGTGGTGAAATGTGACCTGGATATGTTTTCATGCGATTCCCCCTTGAAGAGATGCTTCAAGTCAAAATAAGGAACACATTATAGTAGTTATGCCCAGAAAGCAATGAGAAACACAGCCACTGACAGACAGACGATGAGGTTGCCGTTTACAAGGTGACTCATACAGCGGTTCTCCTGAAGGGAACACACCGAGACCTCTGGAGGGGGAGGTGTTGGTTTCTGTCCCGTGGTTTTCTTCTCCATTCCACAGATCCATAGCAGAGCCGATTTCAGTTTAGATGAACTCTTCTCGCTGGACCCCGAACTACAGGAGTCTGATGAGAAATACTGTACTCAGAATGACATGTACTAAACCTGTTTATAAGAGGTTCTGTATGTTTGACCAGCATGGATATCGAGTATGTATGAGGGATAAATACAAACTGTGGCCCCCAAAATGTATTTTGACACTTATGCCACATTTAAACATGTGTACATTTCATGCCGCCCCCCCCGCAAGATGCAGCCCTGGGCGACTGCCCATGTCGCCCATGCCTAAATCCGCCTCTGGCTTAAAGATACTCTATATTTCATGTTAGAGTCTCTTCATTTATTCAGAGACTTATATCCAAATCTTTAAGGACCGTTTCGCCATTTAAATATTTTGAATGACTTTGTCTCTCTCTGCTGGATAAATGGACTATTACAGTCTAAGGCATAAATGAATGGAAGAGATGTGAGGATAAGCTCTGCAAGCTTTGGTTTGTTTACCTAATGCATGCCAAGACCTGTACAAAAATGTGCATCTGGACAAGGTACCTTCTGTCATGTGATGTGCATCACTTTCTGTTTCTTTTGCGTTCTGTGTGGCGCTCTCGATTGTGAAGACATCTGCATTTACAACCTCTTCAGTCTTTTCCAGAGGGTCAAAACGTGTGTACCATGTCAAACGACTGATCTGAAAAATGACAAATTAAGATTCAAGCTAAGATTTCATGAAATGTACTGTAACCATGTTTATATTACACTGTGGGGACACTGTGTGTGTGTGTGTGTGTGTGTGTGTGTGTGTGTGTGTGTGTGTGTGTGTGTGTGTGTGTGTGTGTGTGTGTGTGTGTGTGTGTGTGAATTAAAAATTGCCCCCAAATGTGAGCTGTGTATGTGCGTTCTGACCTGCTCTGGTGTGGGCTTTTCTGTTGCCAGACTAACACACACCACCACGATGAGAGTGATGACAGAGAGGATGATGGAGAAATATAAATAATGAACATATTTGATGATTTCAGGCCTGGTGTCGTTCTCATAGCAGAGTGGTGTGGGGTAAACAAAATCCAGAATCATCCGTGTACATCCCACCAGCATGCCGAGTATTAGACCCCAGAATGCACCCTTCACCAACAACAACAACAACATTTTTTTAATATATTAAAATATTATTTCATTTGAATTATTATACAATATTCACTAACAAAATATTCATGATGAATTATACACTCAAAAATATATATTTTAGCCTATTTTTAAGATGAATGAATTTAAATTACATAACAACATTTTTAACAATTTAATAAAAAAAAAAAATATTTTATTAAAGATGACTCAATTTGATGGCATTTTGTTATGAAATTTAAATGCGTAAATTAATAATTTTTTTTATTTTAGTCTATTTCTAAGATTTAATTCCATCAAATTGAACTGTGCAATATTTAACTACATTAAATTAATGAATTGAAACACATAAAATTAGAAATTTAAATTTTAGCCTATTTCTAAGATTTACTCAATTACATTTCATAAAATGCCATCAAATTGAATTGTGTTATATTTAACTGAATTAAATGAATAAAATATTTAGTTTATATTTAGTAATTTTTTTTAAATGAAATATAACTCAATTTGATGGCATTTTGTTATGAAATTTAAAAGGCGTAAAAAAAAAATTATTTTTTATTTTAGGCTTTTTCTAAGATTTAATTCCATCAAATTGAACTGTGCAATATTTAACTACATTAAATGAATAAATCTTAAAATATTTAGTGTTATTTCAATGTTATTTCATTAAAGATAACTTAATTTGATGGAATTTTGTTTTGAAATTTTAATTAAATGAATTGCATTAAATGCAAAAATTTAAATTTAAGCCTATTTCTAAGATTTACACAATTCACTTAAAAAAAATCCATCAAATTAAATTGTGTAATGTTTAACTAAATTTATTTAATAATAAAAAAAATATTATTTTATTAAAGATTAGTCAATTTAAGTTGATGGAATTCTTTTTTTTTTACTTCAAGCTCAGAGACACA
The DNA here is from genome assembly GCF_025860055.1 of Xyrauchen texanus. NCBI lineage: Eukaryota > Metazoa > Chordata > Actinopteri > Cypriniformes > Catostomidae > Xyrauchen > Xyrauchen texanus. The sequence goes on from NC_068287.1 coordinate 41,433,724, forward strand.
ATAGGAATATTATGAATTTAGTGCTTTCATTGCTTGCTTAAAACATTTAAATATTTGTAAGTAAAATGGTGTAAAACCTCCAAATACAACAACACAATTTTGGAGCATTCCGATAAGATCAGTTTACATATGGTATACACGGATCAGCCACAACATTAAAACCACTGACAGGTGACGTGAAAAACATTTATTATCTCATTATAATGGCAGCTGTCAAGGGGTGGGATATATTAGGCAGTAAGTGAACAGTCAGTTCTTGAATTTCATGTGCTGGAAGCAGGAAAAAGGACAAGCGTATGGGGCAAGGGTCAAATTGTGATGGCTAGATCAGAATCAGAATCAGAGGGAGATTTATTGCCAAGTATACTGATACATACAAGGAAATTGTCTTGGTGACAGAAGCTTTCAGTGCACAAACTATAAACTATACATTATGCTATGCAAACTATACGAAAAGTTCTGTTTTCTTGTGTGGAAAAAAAGCTTTCCTCCATATTAGTAAGAGGAGAGAAACTCTGAGTGCTTGCTTGATCTATGCACTAAAGTTGTGTACCTTCTCATTGGTCCGTTTCCAGAAGCAGCCTGCGAGGAAGATGACCGTTATGGGGGGCTGCAGGTACATACTGATGGACTGGATGTAGATGAAGAGCTGCCCACCCTGACTGGACTGAACCAGAGGAATCCACAACACTGACACCACCACTAACACCAATACAAATACTCTATGACACACACACACATCTCAGTCACCATTCACATTCATTGCATCTCCTTTTGTGTTCCACAGAAGAAAGAAAGTCATACGGGTTTGGAACAACATGAGGGTGAGTAGATGAAAAGGAAATATGCATTTTTAGGAAGGTGAATGATTGGTGGATTCTTCAGCTTGTCAATGGCTTACCTGCCCACGATCATGAGCTCCCATTCGGAGGCGCTGCGTCGAATGTTCCTCCAGAGATCCATTGTGAAAATGGTGCTGGAACTGTTGAATATGGAAGTCAAGGAGGACATGAGAGCAGCCAGCATCACAGCCATCATCAAACCCCTCAAACCTGAACAAACACACAGGAAACAAACGGTTCAGCTCCTCACACGATGAGAGGACAAGAAAATGGTTTTGAGCGGAAAATAACATCAAGTACAACCTGGGGGGGAAACATCCTAAAATGCAAAGAAATTAAGATAAATCAAGGAATCACATTGATACCTGCGGGAAGGAGTTCCATGACCAGTTTGGCATAAGCAATGTCCGAGCAGCCCACTGGATTCCCACACACCTGCTGACACACATCAGGGTCTCCACAACCCACCTCATCTAGAATGCACACACACAATCTCATGAATTCAAAAGTACATGCAAATCATGTAAAGCTGGTTTGCATTGGCTACTCTGTGTCAGTGAGATCTGATATCACTCTATATCAAATTTCTAGGTCCTTCAACGATTTAATCATGTAATCTTCCATTTCACATTTACATAATTACATGCAAATTACATGGACATTTGGATGTCCTGCATTAAAGTAATAATTCACCCTAAAATTAAAATTATCTCATCATTTACTCACCCTCATGTCATTCCAGATGTGTGACTTTCTTTCTTCTGCTGAACACAAACAACGTTTTTAAGAAGAATATTTCAGATCTGTTGGTCCATGTAATGCAAGTGAATGGTGGCCAGAACTTTGAAGATCCAAAAAGCACATAAAGGCAGCATAAAAGTAATCCATAAGACTCTAGTGGATTAATCAAAGACTCCAGAAGCAATATGATGGTGTGGGTGAGAAACAGATCAATATTTAAGTCCTTTTTACTATAAATCTCCACTTTCACATTCTTCTTGTTTTGTGATTCAAATTATTTGTGCATATCGCCACCTACTGGGCAGGGAGGATAATTTATAGTAAATATTTCTTAAATATTGATCTGTATCTCACGCACGCCTCATCATACTGTATCTGAAGATATTCATTTAACCACTGGAGTCTTATGGATTACTTTTATGCTACCTTTATGTGCTTTTTTGAGCTTCAAAGTTTTTGGACCCTGTTGACTTGAAATATTCATCTAAAAATCTCTGTTTGTGTTCTGCAGAAGAAAGAAAGTTGTACACATCTGGGATGGCTTGAGGGTGAGTAAATGATGAGAGAATTCACATTTTTGGGTGAACTATCCCTTTCTCTGTCCTCAGACTGAGTGTTTATTTCTTTAAGTGCACCTGGGTAAAGTATCCTGCTTATCATGCCTGGCAGCACCATCATAAAGAAGGGCAGAACTTTCAGGTAAGCAGCGAGCAGAGAGCCTCCTTTAGCATGAAGAATGTTCTTGGCCGCCAGTGAACGCTGCACTATAACCTGAGATATGAGGTATATGACAACAAAGTATCTTTCAACCAGGTTCTGTAGCAGCATAAAAATTTTACTGTGAAATTTACACAGATATAAAACATGCCATAAGGAAAAAACATTACAATAGGGTGAATTCAGGAAAACACTGGGACACTTTTTAATCTCAGTTACCAAAAAATATAAACAAAGGTTTTTAGAAGAATATCTCAGCTCTTTAGGTCCATACAATGCATGTGAATCGTGACCAGAAATTTGAAGCTCCAAAGAGCAAATAAATGCAGCATAAAAGTAATCCATAAGATTCCAGTGGTTGAATCTGTTTCTTCTGAAGCGATCCGGTCGGTTTTGTGTGAGAACAGACCAAAATATAAGCTCCATTTCACTATACATCTTGTCATTGCAGTCTCAAGGCACGATCATGATTTCAAGCTCGATAACTCTTCCTAGTGCTTGATGCATGCACAGAGTGCTAGATGGCGCTAGGAAGTGTAATCAAGCTTGAAATTGTGATCGCCATGGAGACTGCTGATGTCAAAATTTATTGAGAAAAGGGGGTTATATTTTGGTCTGTTCTCACCCAAAACCATTTGGATCGCATCAGAAGACATGGATTAAACCACTGGATTCTTGTGGATTACTTTTATGCTGCATTTATTTGCTCTTTGGAGCTTCAAAGATTTTTTCACCATTCACTTGCATTGTATGGACCTACAGAGCTGAGATATTCTTCTAAACGTCTTAGTGTTCAGCAGAAGGAAAGTCATACACATCTGGGATGGCATGAGGGTGAGTAAATGATGAGAGAATTATCATTTTTGAGTGAACTATCCCTTTAAATTTACTTGATTTCAACCCATTTTAATCTAGAAAGAGATGCAAAAAGGGCTGTTTGCACCATTATTGTCCTATGCCAAATATATAAAAAAACAAAAAACATTTTGATCCTTGAATGAACTCGGCATGTGAACTTTAATCCGCACCAAACCTCCAAATACAAAAACAACAAATCAATGTAGTATGATATTTCAGACTTGTTGTGAAGGAGTTTATAGAAATGTATCATAACCCATTACAGTTAAAGGTACAGTAAAGTTCACCCTAATTCTGTCATCATTTACTCACCCTCATGTTGTTATTCCTGCTGTCATTCTGCCTAACATGTCCTTTTGTGTTCCAATACTTTGTGTGCGAATGAATGTCATACTGGTGAGTAAATTATGACATCATCTTTTTTTGGATGTACTATCTCTTTAATGCCTTTTGGGTTATAAACTACAATCAACACTTTTGGTTTCTTTCACCTGGTCAGAACACCAGTACCACATGGAAGGGATGGACATGCCCAGGATTACTCCTGGCCAGGGCAGGTCAGAGGTCACAGGGTGACGGAATATGTGAAAGGCATCATCACGAGGGATTCCACATGTGGTGTTGGGGACGCGGACGGAGGGAATGGCATGAGGATACTTGTCCAGGACAGCCTGAAATCCTCCCACCTCTGCAAAACCTTTACAGTGACAGCAAGAGGAAACATGGTACAAAACATAATGATGAATTATAATAACTGTGACTATGAGGTGGTAACCACATGTCAACAGAGAGGCATTAAAACTTTAAAAATGAGCTATTTCTTAATGCAATAGTGGTCTATAAACACCCCGCTAAAAATCAGCTTAACTTGCCTCATGTGGTATAATGGTCTCAGTCAATTCAAGCTAGTTTAGCTGGTCTCTCAGTCTAGCCAAGCTGGTCTTTCACTGGTCTACCTCGTCTGCTAGCCTGTTCAAGCTATTTTAAGCTGGTCTCTCAGTCTGACCAGCTCACAAATGTCCAAAACCCCTCTAAACTAGCAAAACAGACCAGCCTACTCAGCTTGGCCAGACTAAGAGACCAGATAACCACATTAGGCTAGTTTAGGCTTGGGTTTTTTTTAGTGAAGTGTTTATATTTTGATTTATTACTTTTATTGACTCCTGGTATTTATGATTAAAGGGGTCACGTCATGAGGAATCACATTTTCCTTGATATTTTGACATATAAGAGTTCATTCTACTATAAAAATATACTGTAACAAAATAAAGTAATGCAATAAAAGCATTTATTGAAACCAAGCTGCAAAAACACCACATTCCTTACTTCCCTACATCACTAGGGGGCCCATTAACTCATGACCACCTCAGCAAATGCCTACATTACATCATCATCACTTGGCCCCGCCCACTGGTGCTTCAGTTCGCAAACTGAGAGAGAGAAGGACAGACAGGTCTAGTGTGACTGCACTTTTCCTGAACTATATCTCTGAATCTGGACTTGAATTATTTTTGTATATAAACATGCACTAGACAGACATCTTTGACCATTGTCTTGTATCTGGCGCTTCTTTTAAAAGACGCGTTGTCAAGTTACAACTCTGAAGTGAAAATACCATTCTCTTTCATTCAGCTGCTCTGCCTCTTGCTGTTTTGAGCACAAACACATCATGGACGGATACTTTCTCTCATTTGTGCTATTTATTATTGTTGGTGTCTGTAAACATGCACTAGATGGACATCTTTGACTGTTTTGATGCACTTCCAGTGATGTGATGCTGTATGTGTGCGTCTATTCACTGTGCTTGTACACATCGACTATGTTAACTAATCATAACTGTGGGTGTTTACATTGAAGTTTTAAAGAGGTGCTCAGGCCAAAACCAAGTGTTTCAGACAGAGGGCCAGAAACATGTTTAAAAATGGTAATATATTACTAAATGAGGACTGTCTTGGTGCAAAAAAATAAAATAATTTATATTATCAGTGGACCTCAGGGAAGATAATAAAACTATATAAAACAAATAGCATTTCATGACCACTTTAATGCCAATTCAAAACATAACGATGAACATAAATGTCATGGTAACTCACTAAATCCCATGAGGATCAGAGCTCCTATGATCATAATGACAGTCTGAACTGCATCAGTGTAGATCACTGCTGCAAGACCACCTGCAATCACATAAGATCAGTCAAGAAAGGATCTACCTGACTTCTGAAACTCGTCAAACTCTTCATTTAAAAGATTAAGAGTGACAGAATATCCACACCTGCAATAGTGTACACAGCAGTGATGCCCAGAAGCAAAACCACAGCGATGTAGATATTCCACTGCAGCGCCTGCTGAATGAACACAGCTCCTGCATACATGTCCACCTGCACAGGAAGAGAGAGCAAAGTTTCAAAGCCGTGGTCACAAAAACAGCTCTTTAAATGCGATATTTAAATGAAGGACACTTACTGATATTTTTGTGAAGATGTAAATAAACAGATATAAAACACAAAGGAATAACTGTATTCTTTTGCCGCCAAATCTTTTCTGTAAATACTCTGGCATTGTTGTGACCTGTAAAATAATGCAGAGTAATAATTTATTTATTATTATATAATTAAATCTGTAAAATAATTTAAAGGAATCTTCCGGGTTCATTACAAGTTAAGCACAATCAACAGCATTTGTGGCATAATGTTGATTACCACAAAAAATATTTTGACTCGTCCATACTCGAGGTTACAGTGAGGGACTTACAATGGAAGTGAATGGGGCAATTTTTGGAGGGTTTAAAGGCAGAAATGTGAAGCTTATAATTTTATAATATCATTGAGGCTACATTCATTCTTCTGTTTAAACTCACGTGTTATACAAAATACATAATACAACATTTACACATTTAATACATACAAATGAATACAACATTAGTGTATGATACAGAACAAAATGTGTAGCTCTGTTTCACCCTTGATGCAATGTAGATGGGCAAAAATAACCATCCCAAAAGCAGCACCATCAGCATGCCCTGCGTGTGAACAAAAGAAAGTTCATCTCATAGACAACAGAGCGGTCTTAAAAACTTCACTTATTTAATTTAAAAACTTGACTTGACTTTAACCATCATTTCCTGCATAAACAAGACACTTAGAACTGGGTACAAATGATTCACATTCTCACATTCCACTCATAAGCAGTGGCACCGATACCAGCTGCCGCCCCAGAGCCCGCGAGCCCAATGAAGTGACCGCTGCCCACGTTACTGGCAAAAAGAGAGGCGCCCACCTACACAAACACAATAGATGAAAAACATGTGAGCTGGGAATCGCATTTGATCCAAATAATTCATATTTGCTCTGATTCCACAGGGGTCTACAGTGGCCCCAAAAAGTACTTGGACACTTCAACTCAATTTTAAAGACAGATAGAACAATCTCAATTTACTATCAAAACATTTCATTCATTGCAAAAAGGGCTCAATAAGTAAGTAATGAGAAAAGTCTAGTAGATGGCACGTGTAATAGTCAATGACGTTCATACATTTTTAAGTGTGACGGAAGTCTTTTTTGGGCCTCTTTACTTATAAAAGATACAAATGTAAATTTTATAGGCTACTAAAATCATGTTTTAGAACTTACCGGCCACCAAGTCATGTTTTTTCCTGCCAAGAAATATCCATCCACTGTACTCCTCTTCGTCTTCCACATTGACTATTGAGTGAGAAAAGGTTGTATGTACCCCAAACATGTGATTTTACAGCATACATTTGATAACTAATATGTACAGCTGCTGTAGTCAAATTAGGCTATAATTTCTGTACTATTATAATGAAAGAATTTGAATTAAAATCAAAACACTTATTATTATAGAGAAGCTTTTCTATGCATGTTTTGATGTCAAGAAACTTACCCACAAGCCAACAGCCAGGACCAAGAGGAAGTAGATGACAAGCACCACTATATCTGTGCTGGCCAGAGTTGTCGGTGGTGATGTTCCCTCGGTGGTGGAGGATGGAGAAACATCGGGATGCTCGGTGACAGCCATGAGGTCAAAGGTCAATGAGTTTCTCAAGTGTGTCACTTTAAAACATAACAGGCGGTAGATAATGCTCCTCATGCGCACCCACATGCATACTCACACTTTAACATCCACACTGAATGCAATGATATCAGAAAACGTGACTAAGCCTTTACTGATTATACATTATCTAGCTTGTGTTTGCATGTTAATACTTTTCTAAAGATCACAGTTGTTTAAACACACACTGGGTGTAAATTACAACACCCAATGGCAAATGTTTTCCTACGGAGTGTGTGGACTTGTATCCCTAATTTACTGGATTGAATCTGTTTTGCTCTAAACAGAACAGAGAGAAAAGGATGCAAACCTTCATCAAACTCGACAATAGTTCGGTCAGGCTTTGCTATGTTGTGAAGTTGTCTGTAAAGTCAGCTAAGTTGTTTGTAATGTTTCCCAGGTGTTAGCATAAACAATAGCCTCAACTGAGAAATCACATCTTTAGTCACCAATTCTGCCCATATATGTATGAACTGTTCGTTTGTTTTATTCTCGCTTTTATGTTAAGTTTGTAAAGTAGCTTGCTTTTTTTTTTACCATTATTAAGTTAAAAGTACTTCGCTTTTCTCAATTTTATGTTGTTTGTAGATGTAGTTGTAAAATGTGTTTTTATTTCTCACTTTTAAGCTGTTGGAATGTTTTGGTAAATAAAGTAGTTTGTTTTTTTACAACTTTTAGGTAATTTGTAGTTTTCAAAGTAGTTTTTTTTTCTCAATTTTAATTGTTTGTAAATTAGCTTGTTTTTTTACCACTTTTAGGTAATTTGTAAAGTTTGCAAAGTAGTTTTTTTCTCGCTTTTCAATTGTTTGTAAAGTAGTTTGTTTTTTTACCACTTTTAGGTAATTTGTAGTTTTCAAAGTAGTTTTTTTTTCCTCAATTTTAATTTTTTGTAAAGTAGCTTGTTTTTTTACAACTTTTAGGTAATTTGTAGTTTTCAAAGTAGTTTTTTTTTCCTCAATTTTAATTGTTTGTAAAGTAGCTTGTTTTTAAACACTTTTAGGTAATTTGTAAAGTTTGCAAAGTAGTTTTTTTCTCGCTTTTCAATTGTTTGTAAAGTAGTTTGTTTTTTTACCACTTTTAGGTAATTTGTAGTTTTCAAAGTAGTTTTTTTTTCCTCACTTTTAATTTTTTGTAAAGTAGTTTGTTTTTTTACAACTTTTAGGTAATTTGTAGTTTTCAAAGTAGTTTTTTTTTCCTCAATTTTAATTGTTTGTAAAGTAGCTTGTTTTTAAACACTTTTAGGTAATTTGTAAAGTTTGCAAAGTAGTTTTTTTCTCGCTTTTCAATTGTTTGTAAAGTAGCTTGTTTTTTTACCACTTTTAGGTAATTTGTAGTTTTCAAAGTAGTTTTTTTTTCTCAATTTTAATTGTTTGTAAAGTAGCTTGTTTTTTTTTACCACTTTTAGGTAATTTGTAAAGTTTGCAAAGTAGTTTTTTTCTCACTTTTCAATTGTATGTAAAGTTTGGCATTTGTTTTTTTTTTCTGCTTTTTAGTTGTTTGTATTGTTGCCAAGTAGTTTTTCTTGCGTTGATTGTAAAGTAGCCTTTTTTTATTCACTTTTAAGTTGTTTGTAATCTTTTCTAAGTAGTTTTTCTCACTTTTAAGTTGAAGTATGAAGTTTTTGAAAAGCATGTCAAAGATCTCAAACACTTTTTCAAGAGGAGTAAAATTGCTAGCAAAAATACTAAATGGCCAACACTGCTTCGCCAACAGAAAAAGACTAGAGAAAATCTATAAAGAAAGACTCACCTGTGTAATGGGTCAGTCAGGTATATAAAAGACTTTATCCTATTGTACGATCCATTTAAATATTCAGAGTATTGCAGGATCTCTTTGCTAAAAGAGGCCCGGTGTTTTCAGAATGGTAGAGATGACCCGTCTCTGATTAAAAGGATCAAACTCCAATCTCTCTTTATGTAAGATTACCCACGCTGGTTAAAATGTAAGGGCGTTTTATTGCTAAAACAGTAATGAAAACAGAACATTGTTGCAACACCGTTTATACACGGTTACTTAATATAGGTGTCAACAATTATTAAACATAACACATTACAAAAGGAAAACTTGTAATCTCTAAAAATAACCTTAATGTAGTTTCTCAAATGAATAAATGATTGTAAAAGTGCTGTACTGCTCTACAAGTGTGGTATTTGCTTTAGGTTATAAATGAGTTTTTGTTGTTGCATTCATCAGCACTAACCACTAATTTGGCAGACATCTGTGGCAGTTTCAAGTTCAGGTTAGATATTCCAGTTTTCAATGATCAGTTCTTTTGGTCATACATCCAATCTACTGAAAGCGTACACATGAAGTAGTCATTAAAATTCTTGATTACTTCCTTAAAATAAAACAACAATATCCAGGATGATCAACAAATCAATAATAAAAACAACAATAATAAATGACAGCTATGAAGTGTGCTTTGATCATAAAAACATAATAAAAATACTCACAACACAAAATCGATGATGTACAAATTCGAATCATTATTGATTCAAATATTAAATACACAGATTCACAATCAGCACTTTAACTCGGAGGATAATATTTGCAGAATTTTTACATTCGGATAGTTTAATACAAATCATATGGAAAGTCCCATATAGTATTTAAACATTCTTGTGCAATTAACAGCATGATACATGAGTATTATATGATTCACTATGGGCCAAATGAATAGAAGCAAGCTAGCAGCATAAAGGTACTATTAAATAAAAATAGCAAATATGTATAGTAAAATCTATTTTATGTTCACATTTATTACATTTGCCCACAACTAGCAAAGCAATATAAGATCTGACTGCATCTCTGGTAGCTACTATAATATATATCTGTCTATGCAGTTATTTATTAGTATTCTTCATTTTGTAATATATTGCACAATACATTGAGAAATTACATTTGATCAGTTTGTCAACACTTTGATTCAAATAGTTAGTTGCTTAATAAAACACCTTTTTTAACAAGGACTCATTAATAAATCTGAACCCAAAGACATTTAAGATACATTGTTTAGCAAAGCACTTTTCCCAAAACAACAACTTTATTAATATGGTGATTTCAGGTAAACTGGGTCACGTTTAACATTCAAATGAGTGTCAAAAAGTAGCCCAGTTTACCTGAATTCACCCTTTCAGTTATGTTAATTACATTTCATATTAAATATAATATACAGTTTCTTATCTAAATCCACATATTAGGTTTACAAAAAAACACAGAAAAAACTTTGGTGGCAATTTTTGCCCCAATTTTTGACCTGTCAATTTGAAAGAAGCAAAAATGTTTCGCGGTGACAAAAACAATCGGTAGCAGGTTCATCCTGTACACAATTCTTCAGATCCTTTCACTAAATCTAAACAAGAGGTGGCTTTAAAACCATTTGTGCCATTTCCCTGCACCATTGATCCTTCTATAGTAGCAGTCCTGTGCAATCTGTACTTGTTTTCAAAATGCACCTATACATCTCAGCAGGACACTTGCGGGATTTGCACGCTATTGCTACAGTGTCCAGGAATTACCACTTCATTGTGGACTAGTATATATTGAAGTATATGTAAGTGACAATGTTGGACAGATGTGGGTGATTTCTTCACCAGGCTAAAGGAGAGGCCGTGCGGGGACTCCTGGGACTGCGCGGAGGGTTTTCTGTGGTCTGGATGTCGTTCAGAGCTCTCTAAAAAGCCCAAACCCACAACATTAGATCACCTTAGAAACATACTTCAAAAAGAACACAATACATACAATTGTTCACATCTGACATCTTTAAATCTATACATTTGTACTATTGTATTAGATATTGCAATAAATATCAGTCAATGGATCTACTTGACCATGAAATACATGCCAGTATAAACCACCTTATCAGTGGCGATTTCTCAGAGTGCATCTAAAGTCAGACTGTCAGATTCATCAGCATATCAGATTCATTTATTGGTTCTTGGTGGGTGTGATCTTGAGGATATGTCCCGGTCGAGGCCTTCTAGCTGGCCTTGAGTGATGCAATCACGCTTTAAGGACATCAGGAGTTTTCCAAGTGCAAATTAGGCTGATTGAGCATTTATTTGTATGTATTTATATTGCAAGATGTGCTTGTGTGTTGTAACCTTGCAGCTAGAATTACTGAAATGTTAATGAATATTAAAGGTGAAGTGTGTCTGTGCCACTAGTGTCAAAAATTTAATTGCAAAAATAATCCATTTTCAAACTGGTTTCCTGAAGACTCCTCCGGTCTTCGATTTGTCAGACAAATAGACGTCACGCCCCAAAGTCACGCCATTGGTTGTGCCAATGTTGCTGTGTCGGGCTGGTCAGGAAGCTCAAACAGAAAATGTTTTGATTGCCAAAGAGCCATAGTGAAATTAACCTGTGAATGGTTTATTTATAGTTGTCTCTGCATATTAAGCTGGGGCACAAGAAAGTATTGTAGCACTAGAAAGTTACACACATTACCATTAAATCTTGATATAATTCCGGAAATGTTCTTCTTCTGTCTTTGTTCAGGGCTAAAAAGAAGTTTGAAACAGCCGTGCACTGGTATACTGTTTGCGAACATTCAGACGACCCCCACAACGCTGTGGGAGGCGTTTAGGAGTAGGTTTAAATATTTAAGACTCCATGTAACATGTAAACCTTAACTAATGTGACATTCAAATGTGTTATAAATGACATCACACAAGGTTTTAACCACACGATATTCTTCATCTAAAACTATTTTAAACAGCATTTTATTATTTTGTGTACTAAAATGGATAACACTTTACGGTTGTATTTGTGAACATTATCTGCCTTAGTTAACATGAATTAACAATGAACAATACTTAAACCTTGGTTACTGGTTGGGTCTTTTTTGACCCGTTTGACATTTATTTTTCAAAATTAAAAATGGTTTCCTTCATCAGAGCTTTACAGGCTTGGTGACTTTTCCTCCCCTTGGCATCTGAATGCACAAAAAAACTTAAGTTGATAAGTCTACACTCTCTATAAGTGACACTTGATCTGTTCTGGGTCAATTTGACCAACAATATGAATTTAATGGGTAAGACTATGACACAGAGCATTTTTTATTATTTGTCAAATAAAAATGAATCAATCAGCCAAAATGCAGAACCCACCCACACACACACACACACACACACACGTACAAAGAAATACATTTGTGGCACTAAAATGCAATACAATTTTGAATAAAAATTCAAAAATCACCCGCAATGCAGCACACACACACACACACACACATACAGGGGCGGATCTAGAAAAATATTTATGGGGTGGTGAGAGGGGGGCAGGAATTTTTGAGGGGTGGCAACATATGGCATACTTATATATACTTAATTTAATCGTGTTTATCACAGTTTGATGAGAAATAGTATGTACACACTACAAAAGAGCACAGGCTGCCATTTACAAACTCATACAGACAAATTAATCTCATGCAATCAATGTCTTGCATTTGAGGTTTCATGTGAAACAGTTCATATTAGGAATAAGTGACCATACAATGTGATCTCACTTAATAGGAGATAGAAGTATGATTGAAGTAAGGGCATTATCACCGGAAAGGCATTAAGTCTCTTGCTGCTCTGGCGCCATCTCGTGCTGCATTCAGTGCAGTCGGACATTGGAGATTCGCGCTCGTAAATTGTCAAATTGGCCATAACTTTTAATTATTTGCTGCCAACTGGGGTGGCAGCAGGGGTGGCAAGGTATTCTGTTAGGGTGGCATTTGCCACCCTATGCCACCCCGGTAGATCCGCCCCTGCACACATACACACACACACACACACACACACACACACACACACACACACACACACACACACACACACACACACACACACACACACACATACACACATACATACATTCACCTAAAGGATTATAAGGAACACCATACTAATACTGTGTTTGACCCCCTTTCGCCTTCAGAACTGCCTTAATTCTACGTGGCATTGATTCAACAAGGTGCTGAAAGCATTCTTTAGAAATGTTGGCCCATATTGATAGGATAGCATCTTGCAGTTGATGGAGATTTGTGGGATGCACATCCAGGGTACGAAGCTCCCGTTCCACCACATCCCAAAGATGCTCTATTGGGTTGAGATCTGGTGACTGTGGGGGCCATTTTAGTACAGTGAACTCATTGTCATGTTCAAGAAACCAATTTGAAATGATTCAAGCTTTGTGACATGGTGCATTATCCTGCTGGAAGTAGCCATCAGAGGATGGGTACATGGTGGCCATAAAGGGATGACATGGTCAGAAACAATGCTCAGGTAGGCCGTGGCATTTAAACGATGCCCATTCTCCTCTGACCTCTAGCATCAACAAGGCATTTTCGCCCACAGGAGTGCCGCATACTGGATGTTTTTCCCTTTTCACACCATTCTTTGTAAACCCTAGAAATGGTTGTGTGTGAAAATCCCAGTAACTGAGCAGATTGTGAAATACTCAGACCGGCCCGTCTGGCACCAACAACCATGCCACGCTCAAAATTGCTTAAATCACCTTTCTTTCCCATTCTGACATTCAGTTTGGAGTTCAGGAGATTGTCTTGACCAGGACCACACCCCTAAATGCATTGAAGCAACTGCCATGTGATTGGTTGATTAGATAATTGCATTAATGAGAAATTGAACAGGTGTTCCTAATAATCCTTTAGGTGAGTGTACCTACACATACACACACACACACATGTTATTGTATTTTGATGTTTTAAGTCTGAAATAAATGACTAAATAATACAAAATACAGTATAATATGCATAATGTAGCCATAATGCAAAAACAGTTCTACAACAATTGCCACTTTAAACAAAGTATATATCCAACTTCATAACTTGTGATATACATCTCGAAACAAAGTTTGTTTCAACATTGGATTACTGAGACTAGTCCCATCTAAATCAACGGTCACACAAACCAACGGGTCAGCCCTGGATTAGGCAATAAATAGGAGGAAAGGACTGACCTGTTTTTGCCACCTGTCTGTGCTAAAAGCCTAAAGTGTGGATTGTCTTACAAATAAAATAAAAAAACGTACCTCAAATTTAGCAATGAACTCAGCAAAGATACCGAAGAAGCTCTCTGTGGTGGCGGCCTTTCCATCCTCGCCGAAGAAGGATGCGACTTTACAGAACTCCTCCATCGCTCTCTGCTGTAGAGACTCTAGAGACTGCACCGCAGGGTGAATGTTTTCCAGAAAACCCTACATACAACCATTAAGGCGGTTTGTGATAACTTTGGCCAATATATGAGTCCTGTATATGTGAATGACCTGGATCTGCTTTGGAAAGCTCTCCATTTATTTTGAAATCATGTGAAAGGCAAATTGAATTTATAAACAATATAAATACTTAGATACAATTATACAATACTTATATACAATAATATAAATTGTATCTAAGTACCATCCATACTACAGTATAGTAGTTGAATAAATGGCATAGTGACACTCTGTATAAGAACATTTAAGATCATATCTAATCCTTGATGGTATTTTGGTGAAAGGATACACTCATAACAACAGCAAAACGATCCTCGGCACTGGTTGGCATCTTTTGACAGGCTAAACGAATGTCCTGGATTGTGGCATGTAGGTCATTAAAGTCAGAGGTGATGTTTTTCTGATTTACTGTAGATCGATAAACAAAGAACTGATTCAGAACAAATATTGTGCTGTTTTATCAAGTATCATCAAGTATTAATTCAGAATAATTATGGGAATCTGGGAACCTAAACGCAGGCAGATCTTCACCTTTGGCAGCTTGTAGCACTGTCATAAGCTCCTTGCCAAAGTCCAGAACCCCAGGAAAGTGCTGGCACAATGATTTCACCAGGATATGAAGAAATGTTGACTTTCCATCTACTGTTTTGGTGGTGCTGAGCTTAAAGCAGAATTCAGATAATGGAAGAACAAATTTGTATAATGTTAAAGTAACTTTTATACAACCCGACTAAACCTCATGATGTTTAATCTACCCGCAAAAGATGTATACTAAGCAAAGAGGCTTACTTCAGTAAGAAAATTGATCTTAAAGCCAGTTGTTTTATTGGTCTTTGGTTGGCCATTATTCAGGTAATTCCCCATGGCCAATACAAACTGAAAAAAAAATGGCATTGAGGTGGATGGACATTTCAATTAAACAATAGAGGACAACTTGAGACTTAACCAGCAAAGTCATACCTCCAGAATCTTGGCCAGTTTTCTGCTGTTCTTGAGCTCCAGTGAAGCCTTGAAAATGCAGTCGTAGGCCCCTCTCATCTCTTCGGTTTTCTCTTGTAATGTAGTCTTAAAATGCAAGCTTTTCAATCGGGTCTTATACTCTGTCACTGAAAGCATCTGAATGCACACATATAATACACAAAGACTTCCAAGTACTGATATTCACATTAATCAAAATGAATCTAAAATAAAATTCAATGATAGAATCTAACTATAAGATGAAAAATCCCCATTCAATATCTCCATCCATAATAATAAAGACCCTACTACATCAAAATGAATACTGATTATTCATCGAATTCTATACATTGAATATGCTTCTTTTTGTCCTTTACCTGTAGGACAAACTGGTCAGGCTCACTGAGTTTGCTTGGGTCATCTCTGTACTGTGCATATTGTTTGACCTCATCATCATCTGGTGCATACAGCAACAACTGTTTAATGTGTGGAGGCTCCAACCGCTCACTCGACATCGTCATCAGTACCTGCCGCAGTTCACCTGGTGACAGCTTCAGATGGGCAATCAGGATTGCTATGAAAAAGTTAGAAAAGTTTATGGCAAGAAAGCGTGTGGGCAGATACTTATAGGTTAACAGATAATGGCTAACAATCATAGCAGAAACTCATAAGCTAACATCTAATGGTGAAAAGGACACAGAAGAACCTTGTAAGCTGACAGTTAACAGCTAAAAGATTATAGCAGAAGCTCATAGGCTAACAATTAATAGTGAAAGGATCATAGCAGAAGCTCATAGGCTAGGAGAAAATGGCGAAATGCTAATAACAGAAGCGCATAGGTTAACAGATAATGGCTAACAATCATAGCAGAAACTCATAGGCTAACATCTAATGGTGAAAGGACACAGAAGAAGCTTGTAAACGGACAGTTTATGGCTAAAAGATCATTGCAGAAGCTCACAGGCTAATAGTTAATGGCTAAAAGATTATAGCAGAAGCTCAAAGGCTAACAATTAATAGTGAAAAGATCATTGCAGAAGCTCACAGGCTAATAGTTAATGGCTAAAAAAATTAATAACTAATAGTGAAAGGATCATAGCAGAAGCTCATAGGCTAGGAGCTAATGGCGAAATGCTAATAGGTTAACAGATAATGGCTAAAAATCATGGCAGAAACTCATACGCTAACATCTAATGGTGAAAGGACACAGAAGAAGCTTGTAAGCTGACAGTTGATGGCTAAAAGATCATTGCAGAAGCTCACAGGCTAATAGTTAATGGCTAAAAGATTATAGCAGAAGCTCATAACAACTTAACAACTAATAGTGAAAGGATCATAGCAGAAGCTCATGGGCTAGGAGCTAATGGCAAAAAGCTAATAGCAGAAGCGCATAGGTTAACAGATTATGGCTAACAATCATAGCAGAAACTCATAGGCTAACATCTAATGGTGAAAAGGACACAGAAGAAGCTTGTAAGCTGACAGTTTATGGCTAAAAGATCATTGCAGAAGCTCATAGGTGCTAATGGTGAAAAGCTAATAGCAGAAGCTCATAGGCCAACAGTTAATAGTGAAAAGATCATAGAAGAAACTCATAGCAGGCTAACAATTAATTTCCAAATGATCATAGCAGAAGCCAAATATGCAAACAAATGTTAACCAAAGGAGCACACTGTTATCAAATCAATTTAGAAGAAATAAAAACATTGTAGGAACTAATAACAACAAAAAGAACAACTTTGAGATAGGTAATTTACTCACAAGCATTGTAGGCCTTCTTATGGGAGAGAATCTCTACAAAGTCTTTCTTTTTGAAAGTCTCTGTCTGAGGTAAGGGCTCTGGAAGAGAAACTGAGACATGGAATCACAGTGTAAGGGAGCTGTCTTGTGACAAGAATATTCTTTATATGTCCAGTCATTCCACAGAAACCTAAATTGATTGCGGACTGGGCTTTGGTCACTTCAGAACATTAACCCTTTACCTGCTGTCACAGGTAATTGACAAACATACTGTAACACTTAGCATTGAGGTCCAGAAGTTAAATTTCCACCACATCAGACCTCAGAATCTTCCTTTAAATGTTTAGTCTTTAGTGATATAAAGTCATGTGTTATCTTAAGGTCTCACAAGTTATTTCTCCCCAACTCTGGCTTTCATCCTGTAAGCCTTCAGTACAAGGTGGATTTATGAAGAGTAATGGAAGTCATGGAGAACATCTATAACTCCTGTAGAGCTGCAGAATGCAATTTGGTGTCCTCCTTTACGATGGCTCTTCTTGTCTGGGCACTCAGTTTTGGAGGGCAGCCCGTTCTGGCAGATTTACAGTTGTTCCAATGCCCTCACCTTATTGATGATGGACTTCACTGTGCTTTGAAATATATTCAGTGCTTGAAGTATATTCAGTGTCTTGGAATGTGTTTATTTTTTAATGGATGATATCAGTCTTTTTTGTAATCCCGAGCGGCTAATGTGTGACAAACAATATCTGTGCTCATGGAAGTTATTAGATGAACTATTCTTATTTCTCACACTTTACTCACCAGGGTTCTTTTGTGTCCCAAAATGAAGCTCCAAGTCGAGATATTTCACCATGTCACTCAACTTATCATAATCAGAGTCTTCTTCCAACTGCAGTGAGAAAAAATATATCTCCTTACACACTTCCTGATGGATTTAGACTCACAAAGTCCCAGAAGGACCTCATCAGTTGATTAGAACTGCATGATATTTCACCATTATTACAGACCTCAAGATGTGTCTCAACTGGTTCATTGTTTCCAATCAAGATCTCTTTTTTTATGTCACTGTATTTTAAACTGTTAGAGGATTTTGTTGTACAGCACTCTCAACAACCAAAACTTGAGAGTGACTGATGCTCCTTGATCAGGTTGAAATTGCAAATATACTGTGTCCCTTTGATTGAGATCTCATTTGGCTAAAGCTATGTAGAACTAATATAAAACATTATCTAACATGGGATCATTGAGCCAAGAACAAGTGGTTGTATTTGAGCCATTTGAGACATAAGCAACTATAAACCACACACAGAGCTCTGCAAATGTTTTCAGTGTTTTAAAATCCTCACCTGTCCCCAAATGGTTCCCTCTGAATTTTCCACCTGTTCCCAGCGTAACCTCTTCACACTCATATGACTGGAATCTGATTTTTGTGGTGAGGACTTTGGGAGAGGAGGAGGCACGCAAGGTGGGGGTAAAGGTGGTGGAGGTGGTGGCTCCACAGTGGATTCCTCAGTGTGGTGGTGGATTTGATGTTGGGGTGTACTTGGTGGTTGCGCTTGAGATTGGGCGTCATCATGGCCTTGATGGTGGTGATGATGGTGATGATCTTGGTACATGGGTTGAGGACTCTGTCTGGCCTGTACAATGGAGGGAGTGGAGCGTTGTTGCTGCTGCTGCTGCATCTGTTGCTGCTGAATTTGCTGCTGCTGAATTTGCTGCTGCTGAATCTGCTGTTGTTGAAGTTGATGCTGCTGTTGAAACTGTTGCTGCTGCTGCATCTGCTGTTGCTGGTCAAGCTGTTGTTGCTGTTGTTGTTGCGAAGGATGGGGCTGGAAGGTGGACAGAATCTGTTGTGTCTGGTGAGGTTGGTGTGGTTGATGAATCTGGTGGTACTGAGGAGCAGTCTGAATGGGCTGAACCTGGTGAATGTGTTCAATCTGGTGAATGTGGCGAGTTGGTTTTGGAGGCTGGGTTGGCGTGTAGGCTTGATGAGTCTGATGTGTCTGGTGGTGGTACTGTTGTTGAGTCTGATGAGGCTGCTGAGATGGATGAATAGCTTGAGAAATGGCTTGAACTATGTGCGCCTGATGCATTTGTCGATCCGCTCTCTCCAGCCTCTCAATCCGCTCCATACGCTCCAAATGCTGCATCTGTTCCAATCTATCAAGCCTGTCCATGGAACTCGAGAGATGAGCCTGATGACTCTGATGAATCTTATAAGCATGGTAAATCTCTTGATCTGAATGCGAGGGTTGGGACTGCATCTCATAGATATGTCTATCTGAGCATTCATTTTGATCAATCCTATCAAGTCTATCCATGGAGCTAGAGAGCTGAGTAGGAATAGTCTGGTGTGTATGATGACTTTGGTGCATTTGATGACTCGACTGTGATTGGTGGCTTGGTTTAATTTGATGACCTTGATGCATCTGATGACTCTGTTGAATCTGGTGGTGTTGATGAATCTGGTGAGTCGGAAGAACCTGATGGTGCATCTCATACACTGTGTGACCGGGGATGGTTGTATCTGGAGAAGGTATAGGGGGCAAAGACTGGTGCATCTGCTGCTGAGGTTGCTGGGAGTGGCTAGCTGTGGTTTGTACTGGAAGTGAGTGATGATCCTGAAGGACTTGGTGTTGGGTCATCATCTCGTCATGGGAGGGCAACACCTTGTGAATTGACTGCCGTTTAGGTGGCGGGTTAGCCCTTGGCGGAGGTGGTGGTGGAGGTCCAGGGTGGCGACGGAAGGTGAGTTGACGGGGTGCATGGTCAGGGGTGAAGCAAGCAGGTGGAGGGGGGTCGTTGAATTGGACAGGGGGTGGGGGTGGAGGAGTCAGAGGGGGTGGAGGAATGTGCTCGGAGCTAGAGGAGTATGTGAGAGAGCTGGCATCCTCGCTGCTACTATGCACTTCGCTTGGACTGCTTAGCTCTGGAGGCATGTATTCTTCCTCCTCTTCCTCATCCTCCTCCTCTTCCTCCTCTATCTCCTCTTCCTCATTCTGGAAGGTCATCTGGACAACATCCTGGGGTTAATTGCAAGCAAACGTTAAAATTCCATTCAGTTTATGCATTAGTCAACAGAAAATTAGGAACTGTACATCAGTTTAATACTCTTATTGCTTGCTTATAGTATCTTTAAACCAACAGATTATGCTCAAAACGCAAAAACCACATGATTTTGCGGCAAATATCAATATCAAGCATCTCTAATGTACATACTTCTTCATAGTCATTCTCTGGTGATAGAAAGTCATCCACAGATAACTGCTGTCCCAGCTGCTCACTCAGGGCCTCCATAAACAGATCTGTGTCCGGGGTACGGGGCGGGCGTGAGAAGGTGTAACGCTTCTTGCGAATGGGTGGACTCGCAGGGTAATCGGGTGGAGAGGGTGGAGAGAGAGATGGGCTGTCCAAACTGATGTAAGGGTTGGACTCAGCACTTGTTTGGGAGGGAAGAACTGGAGGGTAGCAAGGGCACTGGGGACTAAGGGACAGCTCCTCTTTCCAAGATTCATGCTGGTGGGGAGGAGGTGCAGGCTGCGCTGATGTACATTTGCGGCTCCCTGGGAGATGAAAGGACATGCTTAAGAAAACAAATAGCAAAAATGTCTCATATGCCCATGGAGCATTTAGTCTTGACACTTATCCATGTATTGCCATGGCAATACTACATTTCTCCATTGTTTCAGAGCATTTTTAGCTCTGGTAGGTCAAAATAGACCAGTCCTGAATGTAATCCAGTCCTGATTTTACCTTTCGCGTTGTGATTGGAATCACTGTGATTGGTCAAAATCAATTGTTTGCCCTGCCCTGCTGTTTAACTGAATGTGCTGCCTCAGAGCGGCCGTATTTCCCGCCCGGAGAAGATGAGAAGCATGAGCAACGAATGTGAGAGGATAAAATAGCTATCTGTAATACATGTTGATTATTTGTTTAAAGCGTATAATAGATTTAGACTTGTACCATTTAATTTTTAACATTGTATTATTCTAAAAGTACATGTGTATGGCGTGGCTGAGTGTAGTAGTCAACATAATCACATTTATCTTGATGATCAGCAAAAATGTGTCAGCATTAATAAAACAAAATGTGGATTGTCATATTTAGCATTATGTAAATTGCTTGTATATTTAAGTTGCTTGCTAGCTTGGCAAATGATGGCTGTTGATTAACTTTTGAGCTTTTTTCTATGCAGGAGTGGATAATGCTAACTAACTCGGTTTTTGTGAGCCATTTTCAAAACTACAATGAAGCGCACACGTGCAGCTTAAAAGAGCATATTTTATATCTTCAAAAGATTTGTCAAGGGATGTGGGAGGCTAAAGATAATGTCAAGAAACTATTTTAAGTGACTTGAGGTGGACGATATACCGATTATATTGATATACAGACAGAAATAGGAGCCACAAGACATTTTCATGTATCCTTGCTATCGCGGTGACGCAAAGTGCCGCCGTTTGGTAGGAAATGTGCCTTTATAGCCATCATTAGTTGGTTGTGCTTTATTTTTCATTTAAATATGCATTTTCTCAGCATACAGCACAGGGAGAGAAAAGACACCTAAAGATGCTTAAAATGAAAACTGACGGAAATTTTACAATGAAAGCAGACACTGATAGTATTTTATTCAGCAATATTTAAATTTGTTTTGTAAATATCGAAACAAAGAGCTTGCTAACTAATTATTAAAAATTATTTTATTTAAGTCCTTTCATAGGACATTGTGGATGTGGAACTTCTACCATTACTCTGGACATTGTTTTAAATAAAAAAGGAACTTGATTCTTTCAGAAGTTTAATCTCTTTCCATAAAAGATTTGTATATCACGATTTATGGTTAACCAAATGTGTTAAGAATTTCACAGTACAATATTTGCTTATATAGCCCAACCCTAAAATTGACAATTACAAACATCAAATTAAATGAGTGCAGTAAGATGTCAGGTCCAAATGAGTAAGTGGTGTAAGTAGAGACAGCTGGTACCTCATCACCCAGCAGTGAGAGTTTGAACAGGTTAGTAAATAGTTTAGTAACTTAGATGAAGTAAATGTTCAAAACAAGTAAGTTAAGTGATGATTATAATCGTTAAACCTATAAAAAACCTTAAATCAATAAGCAGCTGATAGTGAAAAAAATGTCAGTTTTATGATCGCCTCAAAAAGAAAACCTTGAACCATTCAATTATCTATATTAATAGATTATTTTATGTTGCTTGCAAAAATAAAAATTATAATAATAAAAGAAAATTGTTCAAATTTTGCAATACTACTTTGTGGCATGTGATGGCACCCCTGGTCGTATCCATATTGCTATTCACTGCTATTGCTATCCAACAACAACAAAAATGGCAATATGTTTGATATTGAATCATTGTAAGATATTCTTTATGAAATTAGTAGCAAGTAAACATGATTCTTGGACAGATTAATCCACAAAGTGGACAAAATTTGATGCCAACAGTCAAAAGTCTGGCTATGTGAAACTACAGAAACTTTCAGTAATTCAACACTCTTTGATAGTGGTAGACTGATTGCCTAGGGCGGTAACATTATGCATGTGACATATACCATCCACAATTTTCATCTCTATTTCAAAGAGATAATGAAGAAACAAACTAATAATCATCTCCATATTCAAAAGCATTTCTTTATTCACATTCAGAAACAATTTTACTGTACCTGAAGTGGCCCGAACAGATGGAGAAGACGAGTGAGCCCTTACAGGCTGTGAGGAAGAGTGTGGGAAGACATCCACACTAACCAGTGTGTCATGAGTCGGAGGGGGTCGACTCTTCAGGGATTTGGATCTCTTCCCAGCATAGACATTCTCTAGCTCGGCATACACTGCTGACAGCTACATAAAGCACAGGGACTGGGTTGTTAATATAAACAAAGCAGTTGAGAATAACCTTGCATTTCCCAATCATTTTATGAGTGCGATTCTGCATGAATCAGAAAAGAGAGCTCACATTGGTGAGATTGTTGGGCGTCTCTGGTAAAGAAGTTCCATCCCCTGATTGTCTCTCTCCAGGAGTCAGTCTCATAGGTGCCACCTCCACCGGCTCAGTGCAAATCCCTCATGCAGGGAGAAACCACCCTGTTATTTCTACATTCTCAGAAAGCTGTTGTTTTTAAATGATGGAACAGAAACTCTCAGTAAGTGTTTACAATGCTGTTTTTATTCATATAAAGGCTTCATATCGCTTGATGTGTCCACAGCACACTTCAAGTATGTTGTCACCAAAAATGATACATTATAGCCTATACAGTATATCAAACAAGGCTAAACACCCAACAAGTTTTAGCTTTAGCTCAATGGAAAAAGTTGTACATGTTCCTTGGATTAACATCCTTTGTCTGGAGCAATCATAGGCCAAACCCTTTCCCTAATCCTAAACTAACCATACCTCTAAAATCTGAAGGAAAAGTTAGTTTGATAAAAATGTTGTTGAAGCCCTTTACTTTAGCCCTCAGCCCTAAACCTAACCATAAAATCTGAATGGTTAATGGGAATGTTGTTCAGGGACAAGCAAGGCTGTTGAACTAGGATCATGTCCTACTTGGGTAAATAACATTAAGCTATACAAGATTGTGAAAATAGTACAAATGGTATTTTAAAAACAGCATAACTTGGTATACATGCTATTATACAGAATGTAATTCAAAATATTGTTTGAAGATGGCCTACCCATTCCCAGATGGGTGCCAATAACTAGATCATCTGAGATGCGTTCCCTCGCACTGCTTCTGTAGGTGGTTCCTGTGACCTTCATGGAGCTGCTGCGCCGGTGAGGCTCATGGGCTGGATGTTCAGGTTCTGATGCTGGTACTGTACATATTGCATAGAGTTGAAGTCAGAAGTTTACAGACACTAAGGCTGAAGTCATTAAAACACATTTTTTAACCACTCCTCAGATTTCATATTAGCAAATTATAGTTTTGGCAAGTCGT
Source organism: Xyrauchen texanus (assembly GCF_025860055.1). Classification (NCBI taxonomy): domain Eukaryota; kingdom Metazoa; phylum Chordata; class Actinopteri; order Cypriniformes; family Catostomidae; genus Xyrauchen; species Xyrauchen texanus. Next base: position 41,457,819 of record NC_068287.1, read on the forward strand.
TTAGGACATCTACTTTGTGCATGAGTAATTCTTCCAACAGTTCTTTACAGATCAGTTTTAATTGACTATATCACAATTCCAGTGGGTCAGAAGTTTACATTAAGTTAACTGTGCCTTTAAGCAGCTTGGAAAATTCCAGAAAATTATGTCAAACCTTTAGACAGTTAGCCAATTAGCTTCTGATAGAAGGTGTGCTGAATTCGAGGTGTACCTGTGGATGTATTTTAAGGCCTACCTTCAAACTCAGTGCCTCTTTGCTTGACATCATGGGAGAATAAAAAAAAAAATCAGCCAAAATCAATTGTGGACCTCCACAAGTCTGGTTCATCCTTGGGAGCAATTTCCAAACACCTGAAGGTGCCACATTAATCTGTACAAGCAATTGTATGCAAGTATAAACACCATGGGACCATGCAGCCATCATACCGCTCAGGAAGGAGACACATTCTGCCTAGTTTGGTGCAAAAAGTGTGAATCAATTCCAGAACAACAGCAAAAGACCTTGTGCAGATGCTGAAGGAAACAGTTAGGCAAGTATCTATATCCACAGTAAAACAAGATATATCGACATAAACTGAAAGGCTGCTCAGCAAGAAGCCACTGCTCCAAAACCACCATAACAAAAGCCAGACTACAGTTTGCAAGTGCACATGGGGACAAAGACCTTAATTGCTGGAGAAATGTCCTCTGGTCTGAAGAAACAAAAAATTGAACTGTTTGGCCATAATGACCATTGTTAGGTTTGGGGAAAAATGGTGAGGCTTACAAGCCAAAGAACACCATCTCAACCGTGAAGCATGGGGGTGGCAGAATCAACTTGTGGGGGTGCTTAGCTGCAGGAGGGACTGGTTCACTTCACAAAATCGATGGCATCATGAGGAAGGAAAATGATGTGAATATATTGAAGCAAAATCTCAAGACATCAGTCAGGAGGTTAAAGCTTGGTCGCAAATGGGTCTTCCAAACGGAAAATGCATACCTCCAAAGTTGTGGCAAAATGGCTTAAGGACAACAAAGTCGAGGTATTGGAGTGGCCATCACAAAGCCCTGACCTCAATCTGATAGAAAATTTGTGGGTAGAATTGAAAAAGCGTGTGCGAGCAAGGAGGCTCTACAAACCTGACTCCGTTACACCAGTTCTGTCTGGAGGAATGGGCCGAAATTCCAGCAACTTATTGTGAGAAGCTTGTGGAACGCAACCCAAAACACCTGACCCAAGTTAAACCATTTAAAGGCAATGCAACCAAATACTAACAAAGTGTATGTAAACTTCTGACCCACTGGGAATGTGATGAAATTAATAAAAGCTGAAATAAATCATTCTCTCTACTATTAATCTGACATTTCACATTCTTAAACAATTAAATGTCATTAATTGAGAAAAACTGAGTTTAAATGTACTGTATTTGGCTAAGGTGTATGTAAACTTCTGACTTCAACTGTACATAAATAAATTAATATATACTGTATCTCATTGCACCAAAACTTACAGTGCACTCAAGTCTTTCTTTGACTAACCCTTTTCATGTATTGAAGTTCAGATGTCTGTCAGTGACTTACGTGTGACTTTATAGCCAAGGAATCGTGAGATTTTGTTTTGGCAGTGTTCCTGTTCTTCATAGGTAAGCAGCTGGTAAACAAACTGCCAGATCACTTGCTTTGCCGGGGTATCCAACACTGGAAACACGTCCACAATCAAAGTGTCTACATTTCTAAGAACATGGAAAAAATTATTATATGAGGTTCTGTTATCAGCAACCACAACATTCTGGAATGTTCTCAGAGAAGCAATGAAGAACATTTTGGTGAGAATATAGACAACAATATTATCAATAAAGATATTTGTTCCAACTATTGCATCCAAAAATGCAGTGAATTTTCCACTTTTGTGGTGAGGCCTTTGGAAGAGGAGGCGGCACGCAAGGGGATGGTAAAGGTGGAGGAGGTGGTGGCTCCACAGTGGACTCAATAGTGTGGTGGTGGCTTTGATGTTGGGGTGTACTTGGTAGTTGCATTTGGGATTCATCATGGCTGTGATGGTGTTGATGATGGTGTTGATGATGGTGATGGTCATGGTACATGGGTTAAGGGCTCTGTCTGGCCTGTAGAATGGAGGGAGTGGAGCATTGTTGCTGACGCTGATGCTGCATCTGTTGCTGCTGAATTAGCTCCTGCTGAATTTGTTGTTGCTGATTTCAACAAAACCAAGAATATTCTCCAGTGGGAACATTCATCCATCCATCCTCACTATTCTTCTCTAACAAAACCATGATTTCTCCAATGGAGAGAACATCCATCCACCCATCCTCATTATCCTTCAACAAAACCAAGGGTTATCCAATGGGAACATCTATCCATCTTAGTCTTCTCCTACAAAACCAAGAGTTCTCCAATAGCAATAACCATCATAACCACACCTTTCATTCATTCATCCATCCACTTTATTTTTCTCCAACAAAACCAATAGTTCTCTGAATTGGAACATCCATCCTTCCATCTTATTCTCTCCTACAAAACCAGAAGTTCTCTAATGACAACATCCATCCTTACATTCTTCCATCCATCCTTGAAATGCATCATCAGCTAAACTAAAGGTTATGGGCATGTCCTTCACCTGTGTTGGAAGAAGGCCTCTAGGGATTTGCAGATGGTGTATCTCTCCTGGAGGGTAAGGAGGTGCTCGAGCTGCTGGCTAAAGGTGCGACCCTGTACACGGATACTGGAAGGCAGGATCTGAGCAACCCACTGTAGAGAGCTGAGCACAGGCGCACGGGAGCGAGGAGACATCTCTACCTGCTCAGGTTCAGTCATGGTGAAGGCTGGTGGTCCATCCTCAACCACCAGGCTGGGCATTGCTCCACTGCCCTGCAGCATGGACACCACCTTCTCATGTGAACAACTCCTGAGATAGCATACACAAATACAAACCCACAAGCACATTAACTTTGACTGATTATGAAGGGCGTTTAGATCTAACCAAAAAGGGTTTTTGCCAAGACATTGCTATGCAGTTGGTAAGATTTTCTGAGTGGTTGCTAGTGCATTGCTATGCAGTTGGTAGGGTGTTCAAGGTAGTTCTTAGTGGTGTGACCAGGGTGCTTTGGGCAGTTGCTACTGTAGGTGGTTACTTACTGGCCCAAGTCAAAATATTCCACCCCCAAGTCTCTAATATATTCTGGTCCCTAGATCTTGCCCATTTGTATTCTCCTAGGTGAAAATCATAAATCTTATTGCTTAGAAAAGTTATTGCATACTTAGGGTTAGGGGTTTGTTCAGATCTCTAGAAGTTGCAACTGAAGTATGAGATTTTAATATTAATGCTTGTCGTAGATGATAAATTATGATAAAACCAATATATCTGCATTCTAATGCAAAACCAACCACAATCCTCACCTCATGTCCAAACCGTTGAGAAACAGGATGCGGTCTCCATGTTTGAGACCTGCTTTCTCAGCAGGGCTGCCTGCAGGGGGCATGGAAACAGACCAAGCAGAAGGTAACTATTGACAGCAGATCATATAGACTCCCCCTCAGATTGTGCTGTGCTCATGAAAGGCTCTTTGAAATGACGTGAGATCTATAAATGTAGACACTGCAGCCTGGGTGTTTGTCATATCTTGTCCAAGAATGGATGCCTCTTTTTGGCTTCTGATGGCTGGTTGTGGGAAAAGGGTAAATCTAAAAGGATTTGTGGTGGATATAAACAGAGCTCACCACCTGGGTGCCCTCTGACTCAGCCTGTGGCGACTGTTCCTACTGCGTCTTCTCATTTCTGTTTCTCTCTGCCTCCTGCAGTTATTGCACACTGCCATTTTTTGCTTCATAACTTTTAATGCGCCATGAGTCAGATTTGACTTTCATTATTTTAGCTTTCACATCATCTTTCTCAGTCTCATAACTGACTCCCCTTAAATTGCTTCATGTTAAAAATCTTTCTCTCATCTTTCTGAAATAGTCTCGCTTTATCACAGGCTTTCATCTGAAATAAATAAACCACAGGATACATGCCCTTCCCTTATGAAGAGGAAAAACAATATTTTTTGAATATGATAAAATAGAAAAAGGAAACTTTTTCTCTAAACATTACTAAACTCACGAATATATGTAACACAGTTTGTTTAGAGTGTTTCATACCTGGTATTACAGAGTCAATCCAGACTGGAGCATGACCACGAAGAGTGAACCCGAAACTCTGGTTCCCTTTGTATACTCGTACTGTCCTATGAAAACACAATGGTAAAATGAACAAAGAGACACAAACACTTGATGTAGTTAGGTAAGAGGCAATAATCCATGAATATGAAATATACACTCACTGAGAACTTTATTAGGAACACCTGTACACCTACATATTCATGCGACTATCTAATCAGCCAATCGAGTGGCAATAGTGCAGTCCATGAAATCATGCAGATACGGGTCAGGCGTTTCAATTAATGTTCATATTAACCATCAAAACTGGGAAACATGTGATCCCAGAAAGAGCCTACTGTCTACAATAATTGTGTAAATAGCTACCAATTCTCCAATCCAATACAACTATACATTCAGGCTTTATAGAGAAACCCATGTTTCTCTGAAGTGAAATTCTATTGAAGAGGAACTACACCTGATTTCCTTGAGCCACATCATTAAGATTGTTTTTTTTTTTAGCACTAGTGATTGACAGCACCGTATTTTACCATAGAAGAAATTATCTCACATCCTCCCACCTGTTATTATTTATGGATCAGACACAAGATTAACGGAGCATTAATGAATATTTTATGGAATCCACTCGTGAAGTGTAAAGTGTAAATGTGGGCATAAATGAGGAGGACAGAACTTGATGTTGTTTCATAATTTCTCTCTGACACATATTCAGGTGTCAACATAAAATAACATCTATCTATCTATCTATCTATCTATCTATCTATCTATCTATCTATCATATCTATCTATCTATCTATCTATCCATCCATCTATCTATCATCTCAGAGGAATGAGAAAATGGATCCATCCATCTATCCATCATTCCTTACATTTATGTATTTGGCAGATGCTTTTATCCAAAGCGACTTACAGTGCACTTATTACAGGGACAATCCCCCGGAGCAACCTGGAGTTAAGTGCCTTGCTCAAGGGCCCAACAGTGGCATCTTGGTGGTGCTAGGGCTTGAACCCCTGACCTTCTGGTCAGTAACCCGGTCAGTAACCCAGTAACCCTGAGCCACCACTGCACCACTGCCTCCTCTGTCTATCTATCTACCCACCTATCTATCTAAGAGGAATGAGAAAATGGATCCATCCGTCCATCTATAATATATATATTCAATTAGCTTTAATTAATAAGTCATAAGAAATAAGAAAATGTGAAAATATGAAATAAAGCAAAGGGGAAATATTTCCTACATCAATAACAAACCACAGTGGAACAATAAAGGGGTGAATACTTCTCAGAGTGAAACTAGCTTCCATCACTGACCTGCGAGCTGAGAAAGAGCTGGAGTGTCCAGCGATGAGTGAGGTGGTCTTGCGGAGGCCACGGGCAGGTGGCATCCCCACTTCCTCATTGGAGGTCCGGGGCACGGAGCTGGCTCGAGTGGACACAGACAGCAGACGATCAGGGTGGTCTTCACTCCGGCTGCGACGAAGCCGATTGTTCCTGTGCTCGCTGAAACTTCGACCCCTCAAGCGACTCATCAGACTCTGAGAGACCATCTCGTCAAAACGCTGCCTGTGCTTCTTAGGGATGAAGATCCTAACAAACATGGCACACAGCAGAGAGAGTCACAGAACAGAAGATTTCAGGAGTTTGTGCTCTCGTGCCTGCTGAGAGAGACCAGATGGAGATGCAGAGGCAGAGTAGGTGGAGGAGAGAGAGAGCTATCAGAAAGTCTGCTATATTTACACTGGATTACTGAGATGTAAAGTGTTTTTTCCTGTCCCGTGAAGAAGGAAAGGTAAAAATATCCTGTTTCATCAGGTACTGACAGGTAAGCAGGTGATTTCTGGATGAAGTCTAATGGGAATTTTGAATTTTTCAAAGGATGAATGATTAAAGAGAAAGAGAGAGGGACCTATTCAACCCCTTCATGAGATAAACTCTCTCTGGATTTTACCTTTTTTTTTTTCATTATCACCTTCAAGTCAACATTATATACAAATTGACCCTATATACTTTCCTAATGCATATAACTGCTGTTATTGAGAACGATTAGCCTGTGTATGTTATTCCTAAGAATTTATTTATTAAGTTCAAACTCACATTTGTTTTTTTAACCATTAAAATGTTGACATATTGTGACACTTAGTCACATCCCTGACAAATCATCTATATTCCAATGTGTCCAGACGTTTAACTTCTAAGGTTTTATGTAGCCAAATTCGTATTATTCTCTATGATGACTCTCATTAGATTATAGTGACTTTACTGTAATAATGAGATAAGACCGCAGCACATCCACAACAGCACAAACAAGAACATTTTGACTAATCCTTCTGCTGCAATCTGAAACATCTGAGCCTCTAGAAAACTGCAGAAATTGTACTTTAACTCTATTTACTTTGTTAATACACATTCCTATTCTTATTGTGAATGATTCATCATTATGGCACAATAACCTAAAGAATGTTTTTCTTTTTTTTTATATATATATATAATAACTTGCTCCACCTCTGAAGCAATTTTCCATTTCAACCACCTGTCATATTTAAACCACTTTTTACAACCCAATAAATTCAGATGAATAGAATCATGGCCTGCCATACATTTCGTTAAATGTCAAGCTATTTATAAAAAACATACAAATAAATGACATCACATGCTTTTTCATTGGGGGAACTCTGCACACACTTGATGTGAATTAAAGAGATAGTTCACCCAAAAATGAAAAAACATTTATTCACCCTGATGCTGTCCCAGATGTGTATGACTTTCTTTCTTCTGCTGAACACAAACAAATATTTGTAGAAGTATATCTCAGCTCTGTAGGTCCATACAATGCAAGTAAATGGTGGTCAAAACTTTTTGAAGGTCCAAAAAGGAGACAAAGGCAGCATTGGTTGAATTCATATCTTCAGAAGTGATATGATAGGTGTCGGCATGGGCACCTCCAAGGTATGCATATGTCTAATGTAGCGTTACCTCTCAAAAAGGCAGTATTTTCTTTCAGTTGGTTGTAGGTAAATACCACTTTATCCATGATAAAACTGAACTGAAACTGCTCTAAATGATTCAGAAAGTGCTCAGAATGAATTGTACTGAACCACAAATCGATTCAGACCGTATTGCAAGCCTGTTTGGCCAACTCACTGAAAAGAACCGACTTGAAAGAATAATTTGCGAATGAACTGTGCATCACCAGTTCTTTTAAACAGCCAACAGAAATATGGGACACACTTCATAAATGCTGAAATATTCGGAGAGAAAAAGTTTCTCGGGGAAGTCAGAGCGCTCATGGTATACAAGTGCGTATGGCGGTACAGCTGCAGGCACCACTGGGTTTGGTGAGAAATAGATCAATATTTAAGATATTTTTTACTATAAATTCTCCTAACCACCCAGTAGATGGCGATATGCATAAAGAATGTGAATCACCAAAAACAACAGCAAGTGAATGTGGAAGTGAAAGTGAAAGTAGAGATTTATAGTATATAAAAAAAAGTGCTTAAATATTGACCTGTTTCTTAGCCAAACCTATCATATCGCTTCTGAAGACATGGATGTAACCACTGGTGGATTACTTTTATTCTGACTTTATGTGCTTTTTAGACCTTTAAAGTTCTGGCCACCATTCACTTGCATTGTATGGACCTACAGAGCTGAGATATTCTTCTAAATCTTTGTTTGTGTTCAGCAGAAGAAAGAAAGTCTTACACATCTGGGATGCCATGAGGGTGAGTAAATGATCAGAGACTTTTCATTTTTGGTTGAACTACTGTATCCCATTAAATACGCATTTCTTTTAGAGTTAACTTTTATTTAGTTCAGGATGCCCTCAATTACAAGGAGGTCACAGGAAATCTAAAATTAAATCAGAATCAGTAGGGGTGGGGATGCAGATCAAGGACAAACTTTTCAAAATGAATGAAGTTAAATGCAAACGGAGAGTGAATTAAAAGTATTTGAATTATCAAAGAAAAGTATGTGATCTCCAAACCTGTGTAAAACAGTTTCAGTTCCTTTTTGTGGTCGTCTAATCACATAAAGAATGCGTGCAATGTGCTACCAAAATTATTAATATCCCTTTAAGAAATTCTGAAAGTGTTTGAAATGAGTGACATGAAATGAATGTTTACTATGAATGAGTGAAAGTGGTTTCAGTGTAAACGGTCAACAAAAAACAAAGAATTTGTTACATAACATATAACTTTTAAAGTTTTTCCTAATTGCTCTCTCTATATAAAGCCCAATATTGCATAAAACTGCATTAATAATTAGATTTAGATTAGATTTCCCACTATATGTATGATTAAACCATCGCTTCTGAAGCTACCTTCTCTGAGCATGAGCCTAGAAGATAATTCTTACCGAAAACCCCTGGAGATACTCCTGTCGCGCCCCATGACTCCTTTGACTCGAGATAATTCTCAAATGGGATAAAGAGATGTTCTTGGTGTCTTCATAAAGTTGGAATAGTCATTGACTTAGCGCACCCAGATAATAAAAAAAAGCCATTATCTCCAGCATCCAGATGAGGAGAACTTGATAGTGCCAACCTGAGGACCAATGACGTCGCTCAACCAAAGAAGGAATCTTGAGGTCACGTCATCGAGTTTGGCAAGGTCGACCGCGTCTCCATGCAAGATTGCCTCGGGGAGTTTTGTGTTAGATCGAAGTCTACAGCCAGAACTGTAGACCGTATCCCATCAGCTGCAAAAAAGGTGATGTTGCAGCTGCTTCAGAGGTGGAGAGAGAGAATGGAATAAAAGAGTCGAGCAGGAACGGAGAGAGAGAAAAGAGAGAATGTCCCACTGGAAATCTAAGGCGGGTCACAATGTGGGAGACCCAGAAAAAAAGAGTGTTATTCAATCCGATCCACATAGTCATTGTAGTGCATGAGTTAGAAGCTCGTTGGAATATCCAAGTTAACAACACGAGGACATTAGGTGAAACTTATTCTGTTTTGATCACACCAGACGGCAACCTAACCCTAAATTTAATGCAATATCTGAATCCATTAAGAATCCAAACTAAATGTATAGTCCACATCCGTGTTGGGTTCTTTATAACGCAGCTGGAAACTCACAAATATACATCAAGAAAGTTGTAATGTGGATTTTGTGCAAACTTCTGGTGCGTCACCGACCTAAGAGAGGTTTATAATAAGAATTAGGCTGCTTAAAAATAGGGAGGATCCGTGGGGAGAACTGGGCAAATTTTGCACAGAGGAGCAAAGCTTAGAAGCTGGTCAACATTAGAGTGGACTGAAGGACAGTGAAAATTCAATGATGCAAATCAAAATGCAAGTGATATCATTGATGCAACTAGATGTTTACTAATTCACAGCCTTAAATGGACTTTGCGTTCTTTTTTGATGCAAAATAATTCATTAATTGCAATTGTTTATTACTATATTTTGACCTTATGTAAAACAGAGTTTTGTTAAATTTTTACTGGTTTAATGTCACTCTAATTAAATAATTAGATGCCAAGCACTGAAGGAGTGTAGCCCCTATTGTACCTGTTATTATTATTATTATTCCTCCGCAATGGGAGTCTATGGCAGCCCATAGAACCGTTTGTAGAAAAAGTATTACATTTGGCACACTGATAGGGTTGGTCATGAACAGTCCCCATAGCACATTTGGGACCTCTAGGATAAACTCGATAGCATCACCAAAAGTTTTCTTTTGTGTGTATCTTTTGAACCATTTGTCCTAGAAACAAAGTTTTTTGTCTGATTACTCTCCTCATGTTTCAAATTAACCCCCATATATTATAAATCCGCCCAAAACAGCCATTTTGGATAATGATGTTTACAGTTTAAAAGTTTCATATCCTTTAAACTTTGTCTGATTTGCCCAAACAGTGGCTCAAAATAATCTCCAGACCGAGACCAACAGAAATTATAGTGAAGAATTTTTTTACTTTCTGTTTTTTAAAGTCTGGAAGTGAGGCTGTATCTCGGCAACGGCTTGTGCTATCGAAGCGAAACCTGGTACGTGTCATCAAGACCATGATCTTAGAGTACATGCAATGTTCGGAAACAGCGCCACCTATTGTTAAAAAAATAAATAACACACACTTCTGTGCTGACTCTAAAATCGGCATGTCTCTTTGCCATGGCTAAGTTATGTCTGAGGCTGGGCTTTTCCCTATCAAATGTTGATTTGCATTTTTGTTGAAATGTTACATGAATATCAATTTGATCATAGTAACTGCTGTGCTCGGCTGTGATTCCTCTGAGCTTGGTGTGTCCCTTTATTGACTGGCAATGTTGTGGCTGTGTGGTGCAGTGGATAGCACACTGAACTGTGGAATTGAACACCATGGGTTCAAATCTATCCAGGGGCAATGCGATCTGTGCTTGCTCTGTGAGATCTTTGGGTTGTGCAGTGGTTGCCATGTTGGTGCTTGGCCCCATAATTGTTGCTTGTGTAACCGGCCTCGCCCCGCTCCGAACGGGACTCGAACCGGCGTCTCGGCATGGGAGGCAGGTGCTCTTACAAGGAGGCTAAAGGCTACAGCCTCTAGCGTCAGTCGCTAGTGCACCACTTGACAGCACACTAAACAGCTATCTACCAGCTGGCTCCCACTAAACCTCACTCCCATCCGGGTCACGGCACCATTGTAACCGGCCCTGCTCGCCCCGCTCCGAATGGGTCTCAAACCGGCGTCTCCGGCATGGCTAAAGGCTACAGCCTCTAGCGTTAGTCGCTAGTGCACCACTTGAGGTCAGGAGAGTGAGGTTTACACACTACACAGCTATCTACCAGCTGGCTCCCGTTACACTTGCATCTATATTATCTAATTGTAGATTTTTTAAATCTTCTTAAAGGTGCACCTAATGGTGTGGATGCAGCATTTCACAGTCAGCCATAATTAACTTAATTCATGAGTAAAGTGTCCAATAACAGGACGGTTACTGAGATTAAGCAAGTAGTATGTGGCTGTTCATATGATTCTAACATGGCAATCCCCATGTGCGGACCCTCTCCATGTAGAATAAAACGGCTTTTATACGCTTACTGATATGACAAGTATGTCTTCATCTCATGTGAGTGGTCATGATTTTGTACATATGTTTCATAATTACAATTAATTTCTTTATGAGTGAAACTTTTTAAATTAGGAAAACAAATACTGAGTGCACCTTTAAAATAGCTTCAATGTAGCAATTAGCTTGAAGGGTTAGCTAACTACTTGTCTTTAAGTGTAGCATGATTGTAGTTGAACTACTTTAAGAATAATAGCTTGTAGCTTATGAAGCTATAGTTTCAAAGTAGCTTTCCAAACACCGTTTCAACATACAAAAGTCCACCATTGTCAATAGTCTTCTGGTACTCCACATAAAACATTCTGGAAACATGCAACAAACATCTCAGTGTAGATAAACCAGAATCACAACAGCTGAATCAAAGCTTGGCAAGTTAAGGAAAATATCAAGAAGTTTTCTTACATGCTTAGGAAGGCATTCATGGTTACCGATGATACAAGGTTAGACTATCACGGGTTTAATCAGAGCAACTTCTAAAAAAGGTGAATCTGGAGCATGCTGTTCTTCATTATTCACTCCTCGTGAAGGTAAGTGCACTCCAATAGAGATCCCATTTTCAAGAGATTTTGAACATTAACTTATCTAAAATGTATATACACTGTACATTGAGTACATGCAATGTTAAACACCTAATAAGTGGACATTTTAACAATAACACCACAGGCGTAATTCTTCACTGGTAGCTAGAGGTTGTTGTCTAAACTGCTCTGTTAGAGTAACTCAAACCCTTTCAGCTATAACATGCATCAAATTCCCCTGACAAAGACCCTAATCAGCGATTTATTACAGCAAGAGTGGTGAAGGAAAACTGACACCTGCAAACTATGAGAGAGAAAAAAACTGCTAATGAGAAACCTTTTATAAATACATAGTATATATATATATAAATGTGAGAAAACTGATGTGAGAATCAACAGTACTTTGTTAGTTTGCACTAAACGACATCTTGAAATGAAATTTTTTTTTTATGTGATTTTAAAGACATAAACATGTTGAGAAGAAATAAAATCATCCACTAAAGCTAAACCTGCAGAGCTGACATGATGTGATGTGTCTTCTTGACACTGTGTTCACTATTGGAGTGGTGGTGGTGTAGTGGTCTAAGCACATAACTGGTAATCTGGTAACCAGAAGGTCACTGGTTCGATCCCCACAGCCACCACCATTGTGTCATTGAGCAAGGCACTTAACTCCAGGTTGCTCCGGGGGGGGGATTGTCCCTGTAATAAGTGCACTGTAAGTCACTTTGGATTAAAGCGTCTGCCAAATGCATAAATGTAAATGATGTAAATGTTCACAGAGCAAGATGAGTTTAAATGAAAGACATAGTAAAACGGCATATATGCCCACCTCGGACTGGCCTAAAATTTCTTAATTATGCAGCTCATGGGGCCAGAGACGACCGCACATAATGAACAGAGCAAAAGACAAATTGGAGCAATTCTGTAACATACTCTATTATTTAATGATTTTGTGAGAGTTACTGCTGTTTTATTAAATTCTACAATTGTACTCAATTCAAGCATGTAAATATGAATGCTCTTGCTTATAAGTAAATATTATATACACAGTAAACCCTACTGTTGTCATTACTGGAAAAATCAAGTTGTCCTAATTAAACTGGTTCATAACTAACAGTGGCGGCTGCTGGTCTTTCAAAGAGGGGAAGCTCATTTTCGGCCTACATTATAAACTTATTTACCCTATTTTTTGCACTAAATCAATCTTAGGTGTTGATCTGCCCTGCTGTTTAATTCTAATTTTTTCCTCGTAAGGAAGACTTTCAAATGGCTTCGCCAAAATCAGGTCGACAATATTAGCACCCTCTGCCATCGTGCGCAGTTTGACCCGTATGACGCTAGCCTAGCCTACTGTATGAATGAACGAACGAACGAACGAACGAACGCTCTAAAACAAAATATATTAAACTTGGTAAAACTGAAACAAGGAATGTGGTGTATAATTGTGTGAAATGTATTATGCAAATTGACTAGCAATTTCGCCAAACAAATATAAAGAAATAGGTTGCAGCAGTTTGTCTTTCGACTACACTTGAGAAATCCGCGATGGGACTGAGCCTGAAATAGCTGCAGTGACTTCTTATAGTACAGATTCGCTGTCAATCAAAAGGAGATGCAGTCTTTCGACAGATCCTCCAATCATCATGCGGAAGCCCGAGTCCGGGCCAGCCCACTCCTCATTCACCCCCAGAGACGCTGAGCGTCCGTGGGCGGGACATAATCGCAGCATTTATCCAATGACCGTCTATTTTCGGAGCACTGAAAAAAAACGTTCAGAGCAGCCCCATTGAAGTCAATGGACGCTCGGCTTCAACAGGGAAATGCACTGACGCTACGGGAATGTATGAGAAGTAAATCGAGTCAGCCGACCTGCTATATGTAATGTAGCTGATTCTGAACGAACTCGTCTTCGAGATGAACGTGTTCTAATGCATTTTTAGTCAATAAATTGTTTACACAATAGTACATATTTGACCATTATTTTTTGACATTATAGGGGAAGCTGAGCTTCCCTTGCAGTCTTAAAGAAATCCCCACTGATAACTAAAATATCTGAGTTCCTTGAATTCATTTATTTTAATCCATAGACTCAATAGTTTGAGTTATTAACACTTAAAATATTGAGTACAAAATTAAGGCTATGGGCAATACCCATAATAGCCATGATTTTTTAATTATGTTTGGTCAAAGGGAACATATGTGGGCATTTAAATTGTTATTAAGAATTCAGAGGTTTTGGCTCTTTTGTGGTTTTATTTATTAACACTATCTCAGTTCTCTTTGTGCGTGTGCAACTGAAGTACACGTGTCTGTGCATTTCTGTGGAGAAATAAGTTCATATAATGATTGACCCAGAATCAGTTATAATCTTCTTTATTTCAGCTGCGTTACTGCATGATCTAAATTAGTGTCCACTCAATTACATTTATTAAGTAGAAACAACAATAGCAAAAATAAATAGCAAATCTGAGTTTATTCTACTTGCATCTAGTTATATTCATTTAAATAGTTAACTTCATTCTATATGGACACCAAGTTAAGTGAACGTAATTACAAAGGTTTTGGAAATTACTCAATTCAATGGAGGGAAGGAGTTTACTCCATCGAGTAAAGTTAACTTATTAGGGTTCTCAGTGTATGACTGTTTGTTATCTTTACAATGTGCCATCATGTATCAATCCTAAAGTACAAAACCGTTTCGTATTTAGTCAATTTTCTGTAACTTTTCGAAGCTGGTGTTCCCAGCAGTCACTGCGCTTGAATAATTAATGGACTTTATGGGTTCACTGTTTGCACATTTCTTTACACAGTTTTATCTGTTGATTTTGGTTGATTTGTGAAGCCTGAAGTTATTAACCATTCATGATTAAAAATGATAAAAAATAACAAATCTGTTAATTGTTACCGTCATTGTGTTTTGTGCACCATGTGTTGAGGTCTGGGTATGTACTAAAGCCAGTAATGCAAGGTGATGATGTCTAATAGACTATATTGCATGCAATATCCCTTCCTGTGGAAGACGAGTGCGTCGTTTGGTACATTAAATGTGTTAATAAGGGAAGTTTGAAATGTGAAATGTTCATATAAAATCGTTAAATTTCATTACATTTGTACACGATGTCAGGGGCGGAGTCAGGAGTAGATACAATGACACACAAGTTGGAGAGGTTTGGTGACCTTGGTGTGCGCACGTTACGTTTGTACATTTGCACATAGATGATTTCACCTCTAAAGAACTAAATTGAGCCAAAAAATGGAAAAACAGACTAAAAGACTAAAACAGCAATTGCGAGTGGGGTGGCCAAATTCGGTCCATGGTGGCCACGGCCACCTCTGGCCACCACTCTAGCTCCACCACTGTACGATGTACATCAGATTTGTAAGTAAAACTAAGTTACCATATTGTAAAAGTAAGTTACCATATTGACTGTAATATTTAAGTTAAATTTACTCACTTTAATAAATACTATGTCTTGAAGTGATGTATACTTATTAAAATTTACTTTGCGAAATAAAAATAAATATTACTAGTAATTTTTATTTTAAGCGTAAGGTCAGTTTACCAAAAAAACACCAGTCATTTCACAGATACCAAACAAGTTAAGCAATAAACCAATCTATAGACTCCAAAGCATTGAATCCAATACTTCAACACCTAAAACAGTTCATGACTCATGAGTTCGTCATTATGAAAGACAATACAGAGAACATTGTTTTACATTCAATTGTAGTTGCATGGCAAATGAAGGCCACAACCTCGACATTACACTGAATATACAAGAATATATACAAACCAACAGCAAAAGAAAAGTATGCATATGAAATATGAAAACCATAGGAAAAAATGGTTCTCACAGTCTGTCTGTTTCTTAACAATTTGCGCACTTTTGAAAGAGATGGGCTGACCAAGGTTCCCAATTGTTTCCCTTGCAGTATGGTGTACTCCATTATAAGACAATGAGAATGAACTTTGTTTTACAAGAATTGATTTTTGTCCTTATCAGCAACTCTGTTGCCTCTTCTATTATTAGATCCAAGAGTACATGAAAGACTCTGAATCAAAGAGAATTTAGAGATTTTCTCAAACTGTGTGAAGAAATGTAAGCGCAGCGTAGTTCTAGCGGGAGGACTAGCAGCTGCACGTCATCGCATCATTAGCTGGGTAACTCCCAGCCAATCACATGTAAGCCGTTGCTTTATAAGTCTGCTCACAATCTATCACATTGCTGTTTCGGTGTGCTAACACGGCAACCTCCACCACCCCACCACCACCTGTTGAGTCCCGTCCTGCACGGGGGTAGGCTCCTCGCCCCTGCCTCCTATCTCCGGCAGGATGTGACGGTTCCGAGTACAACTTCTTCGGACCGCCAGACAGGGTTTACGCCAAAGAGGGACATTACTTTTCTTTTTTTATATTCATCAAATAAATGTCATCTTAAATTTCGCTCAAGTCTGCGAGTCTTCCCGATAGAACTAGCTCCACCGAAATAGCGTAAAATAAACTGCAATTTACAATTTCTTAACATTGTTACACATTTGGCGGAGATACAGCAACACAACTCTAATTCATGATATAATATGAGATCAGTGGTGCCAATCTCCAGTTGTTTTAGGTGGGCGAGACCCTGAACCTAATTTGCATTACATTTTCATGACTGTCCTGATAAGAAAGTTAATCGTCTTTTTTTCTTTTCAGGTTTGTTACAATAAATGACACTTTTTAAATAATAATGTAGGTTAATTCAGTTATTTGAGGCCTTGTCAACAATCCAAACAGGAGAAGAAACTTACACAGAAAATGTTATGATTGATAAATAGTAACGTGTTATACTTGAATATATGTTATTGAAATCACATTTTAGATATACAAACTTAAATGAGCCTATGCAGATGGTAATACAAGCCATTAACAATCTCTATGAGTTAAAGCTGAAGTGTGTAATTTCTGCACCACTACTGGCAACGAATTAAATTGCATAATTAACACGGTTTTCAAACAGCTTTTGAACGCATCCACATCTGCTGTTGATCAAACAAACAGATAGTCCTGCCCCCAGTTCATGCCATTGGTTAAGTCACTAGCTGGGTTTCCATGTGCATTTTGGGATATTGCATCAAATCTGCTGGATGGAAACACCAAGATACGGTATAAAAAATGTATACAGTCGCTTGAGATGGATAAGTTTTTTATTTGATATAACAATGTCCTGAAAATCCAAAGGCTGCAAGAGTTTATTGACACTTTTGAAAAATATATTAGGCATAAGCCATTAGGAAGGAGAAACGCACACACATAGTGCTCCTGGATCTGTGTGACATGCTGTTGCTCCCAGACATGAGACAAGATCTTCTAGTGTGTTTTGTCCGTGTGCCCTAAACCGTGAGAATTTTATTAATAATAGAGTGGCAATTTTGTACTTTTGAGCACATGGGATGGAAACACTGCTTTATTCGCACATTTTTTTTGCAACATAATGTTTTTTTTCCGCATAAGTTACATTTGAACTTGAATGAAAACATAGCTAATGCTGTTGTGTTGGGCTGGACTTTCTTACAACACTAAAAAAGTTACAAACTTCAGCTTTAAAAGTCGACGTTTCAAACAGCAATGATTTGAGACACTGGCCCTTTAAGAGGCGTGTCATACAGCTTGATTCATGAAAGCTCATTGGTACCTGATGCTGTCAATCAGCTGCTGATGCTCCTCAGTGAGCAGTATTTCTGGAAGGGTGGAAGCCAGCCCTTCAACATCCCTCTCACTTGCATACTGCTTCAGCAAATCAAAAAGCCTCTCTTTCACTTCAGGCTCCTCACCTAAAATCTCCTCGACCTATCAATATGCAGAGACAAGCCAAAGTAAGGGAGACCACAGCAATTTTACGGTAGACTCTTTGAGCTGTGAACATCATTTTAAGATGACATGCACAGCATTTTATTTACAAATAATAACGACTTTATTCCTTTGAACCTCTTTAGAAGTCAGAATTGTTATGAGAGTTAACATCTATCCACCACACCAAACAAAGTTGTGTAAATTATATACCATTTAAGTACGTCACAGACACATGATTTGCTAGCTGGTAGGAAGGGGAGGGACATTTTCACTCTAGAGTTGATTTGATTGGATACAAATCTGTGCAGTGCAACATGAGTCATTAATATTTTTTGTCTGTTTTTCAGTAAAAGAAAGACTGTACATTTTAAATGCATATATATATATATATATATATATATATATATATATATATATATATATAGTAACACTTTGTTTGATCAGCTTTTAGGAGTACACTAGCATACTTCAAAGCTAAAGACATGGACTACTACAGGCCACAGAACACAGGGGGTCATTTTTTACACATGCAAGTAGAACCTCAAGACCAACCTTCTTGTTGAACTCTAGAGCTTTGTACTTGCGGTCCTGTCTGACGATGTCTCCGCTCTGATAGGTCTCTTTCATACTGGTGCTCGTCCGTTTCTTCCAGCGATTTATACGGAGCACACCCAGACGAAGCGTACGTCCCTGAGAGGCCTTGATCATGGCGGCCGCCGTCTCGTGCTGTTTCACTGGAATCCCATTCACCTCCATCACATAGTCACCTGCTCGCAGTCCACTCCGTCCTGCTGGAGAGTTGGGCATACAGTCCTCCACCAACAGGGGGCTGTCTCCCACTATGGTGAAGCCAAAACGACCATCAGGCCCTGGGGCAATGTCCATCTGTGGTGGAAAATTGGAGTAGGGTTAATGACCTGTTTTTGAATGGTTGGAGCAAAGGAAAATGAAGAGAGATTTGAATTTCCTTGAGGACAAAAAGGGCACCTTGAACAAACACACGGGCAAATGCTGCTATTGTGACAAATGAAACGAAAAAACATTTGAATGAGAAAATGCAACACAGAAGCATTGTCATCAGTGGAGACTAGACTTTTCGACCTCACTTTATATTATAGAGAATATAGAAGAGTTTGAATTTAGATATTTGTCATGAACTCCTTGTTAAAATGGCTTAAAAATGTATTCTTTCTTGTGAATTAGGTAAACTGAATTGATGTCAATGACGTGTCTCGATCAAGATTAAGTGACCTGTTCAATTCTTGACACGACTCCAATGCTGGGTGGCACCGTCTTGAGGGTCTGGGCCAAAGCAATGAGAGCTTTAGTGCTAAAAGAGGAGACGTTCTGCCCATCGATCTCCAGAACCTGATCGCCTGGCTGCAGGCCGGCCATGAATGCACTGCTTCCCTCCACCACAGAGAGGATGTAACTGGGTCCATCTCCACCCAGCTTAAAGCCAAATTCTTCTGGCCAGCCCTGGTTATTTGCAGGCAGGGCAAAATCTGCATAAAGTCAATAAATAGGAGCATTGCTGTGAGTGATGTTTGAAAGAGCCTTTGAGCTTTTATTTTAAATGTGACATATTTATTGTCTTCACCAGTTGTGGAAGATGGACGAATGGACGGATCAATGAATGGATGGATGGATCTATCTATCTAGGGAATGGGAAAATCCATCCATCCATCCATCCATCTATCCATCCATCCATCTATCAGGAAAATGGATGGATCTATCTATCTATCTATCTATCTATCTATCTATCTATCTATCTGGAGAATGGGAAAATGAGTCTATACATCCATCCATCCATCCATCTATGGAATGGGAAAATCTATCTATCCATCCATCCATCTATCAGGAAAATGGATGGATCTATCTATCTATCTATCTATCTGGGGAATGGGAAAATGAGTCTATACATCCATCCATCCATCCATCCATCCATCCATCTAATAGTAAAATGGATGGATCTATCCATCCATCCATCCATCTATCTTATCTATCTATGGAATGGGAAAATCTATCTATCCATCCATCTAATAGGAAAATGGATGGATCTATCTATCCATCCATCTATCTGGGGAATGGGAAAATCTATCTATCCATCCATCCATCCATCTAATAGGAAAATGGATGGATCTATCTATCTATCTATCCATCCATCCATCCATCCATCTATCTGGGGAATGAGAAAATGGGTACATCCATCTATCCATCCATCCATCCATCTAATAGGAAAATGGATGGATCTATCTATCTATCTATCTATCTATCGAATGGGAAAATGGGTCTATACATCCATCCATCCATCCATCTATCAATGGAATGGGAAAATCTATCTATCCATCCATCTATCTGGGGAATGGGAAAATGGGTCTATACATCTATCCATCCATCCATCCATCCATCCATCCATCCATCTAATAGGAAAATGGATGGATCTATCTATCTATCTATCTATCTATCTGGGGAATGGGAAAATGGGTCTATACATCCATCCATCCTTCCATCTATCTATCTAGGGAATGGAAAAATCTATCTATCCATCCATCCATATATCTATCTAATATGAAAATTGATGGATCTATCTATCCATCCATCTAATAGGAAAATTGATCTATCTATCTATCTATCTATCTATCACAATGGAGGAAAATTAATATATATATATATATATATATATATATATATTTCTCATAATGGAGGAAAGGGGAAATGGCTATCTCTATTTCTGGCTTCACCCTTGCCCCTGAAATGCATTGGAATAGTACATAACCTAGATTGTGTAGTAACAGCACTGCATCATATACTGTATCTAGTATGACTGAATGCATGACCTAATAAAAAATGAATGATTCAAAATGGTTCAGTAGTTGGTTATACTTGCCAATATTCAGTGGAAATTCTCTCAGCATGTTCGGGTTTGGGTCTATGGAATTGGAGAAACATTATGAATTTGTATATAATGTATACTATATATTCACACAAAATAAAAAATATAAATAAATCTAAATAAAATAAATAAATAATATATATTGTATACTACAATGGTAGAATACATGTACAATATACAACAGTGCAATGATATCTCATGAGTATTTACCTGTACATATTACTAAGATTATTTATTTTAATCATAATAATTATTTATCTAAATAATAATATTTATTTTAATAAATTTAATAATTAATCAAATATATTTTTTAAATATTAAAATAATCTTTATATCACAAGATTAATATTAAATATAATCTTAACTTCAGGATAAAAACACTAACACTAGATTACTTTAATGCACATCAATAGTACTGTATAATATGCAGTAATGCAAATGAAAGGCCATCGTTATCAAGGGCAAATAGTCTTAATTTCACAGTTTAAACAAAGTACATTTACTGATGATACGTCAAATTACAATTCTTTTAACATCCCAAAATAATGACATAAAGGATGAGAACTATGGCACTACAGTCACCACCCACAATCAGACTTTAAAATATATATATATATTTTCTTCATGAGAAACTTACAGAAGTCTTTTGAGGCGCTTCGGGATCCCGATCGGCTTTGGCGAAGGGAGAACCGGCCCTTCTGGCTCTTCAAAAACCTTCTCATCATGGTTTCAGAGTGTCTATATCAACGTGTGTGGAGTCAAGTTCTAAGAGGTCATCCCAGGTCAGCACCTCATCACCTTGCTCAATAAGTCACCCCTCCATGATTATAAAAAATCCTTCAATGATGCAACCAGTCCAGCAGGTCTTTACCTCCATTGATGATTTTTCAATGATCAGATCTAGAATAAGAGAATGCAGTCAGGCTCTCTGCAGCCCTGTCTCTGCATCTCCACTAAGTTTGGTCCAGCCCTAACCCTCTTGCAGAGCCCTGAGCAGAAATCTGGGACAAGCTTGCTGGGTCTTTTAATGATTCTTTTGCAAGAAAAAGGTACAGTGAAGCCCCATTTTTCTATAAATACCTCCCTCTACCTCTCTCTCTCTCTGATACTGGTGGATTGGGCCTCTCTGCGGGCGTAAGAGTGACCCAGAAACTGACTGTCATAGAAGCAAAGGACGGCGTTCCGATTACAAATCCTCAGAGATGCTGCGATGCAGTCTGTAACATTTAACTTCAGTTAGGAGTTAAATGTAGATTCCGATCCAGGATCCTTCCTTCCCTTACTTAAACCAATAAAATGGTGTCAGTACACCAGAAAAGATTAACTTCTAGTAAGGTGAGAGGTAATGCGAAGGGCTATTGAATAGTGGTTTAAGTTCAGAACTGGTAGCCAGAAGATTGCTGGTTCAATCCCTGCAAAGATCAACTAATAGGCTATCACCACTGTGCCCTTGAGCAAGACACTTTGCAGATTGTAAATAAGGTCTTTGTAAAAAGTGTACTGTCTCTTTAAAAAAAAAAAAAAGCACAATTCCAGTTGAGCTTATGTCCATGTCATATTTCACCCCAAAATCAAATGAAAAGATAATAAATAAGATTTACTTAAGAATATTTTCCCCTTAAATTCCAATGACAAAAATCTCATTCTTTTTACTGCAATGCCAAAATAATTGAATTAGTAGAGTATTTTACATTGACAGTATTTGATGTATTAAGGTGATTTTAATAAAAATATTATCATTTTGTCAGGATTACAGTAATAAAAATGTAACTTGTTTTTTCCCCAAAATACAGTTTCAGGGGGAAAAATGTGTGTGTGTGTGGGGGGGATGCACTGAAATTATTTTTGCTGCTTGTTCAATTAACTTAATCCATTTGAGTTGGAACTTCATGGATTCTTTTTGCGTGCACAAAATGGGGAGCGAAAGTGCGAAGTGTGTTCTGTGACTGATAGCGGGTCCTTGAATAACATATAATGTGCGAGTAAGGGCAGCCAGGGGAGTTTCTGGTGCCCCCCTAGGAAGCTGGTGCCCCAAGCAGACTGCGTAATATGCATATACGGAGCGGTGCCGCTAGGAACCACTGTCCACGACTGAATCAAGTTCAGCCAAAGAGCTCATTTTTTTGTTTTGAGTGTATATATATATATATATATATATATATATATATATATATATATATATATATATATATATATATATATATATATATATATATATATATAAATAATTGTATGCAACAACATACTGGAGGCCTACTGTAAGTTTTAGGCACTTGTTTCATAGTGAGGATGTCTTCAAAAATAACGACATAAAGAGTTTTCATTTATCAATTAATGTCATACAAATTCCAGTAAACATAAAAAAGGTAAATCAATATTTGGGTGACATCAGTTCACCTAGACACAGTTTTTGTTGGTTATTGGCAGATAGGATGTTTCAAGCTTTTTGGAGAATTTGAGACATTTCATCTATCTATTTTCCTTAATTGCTTCGGTCCCTTCGTGTAATCCCAGATAGATGTTCACTGGGCTCTGAGGGGCCCATGCCATCTGTTGCAGGGATCCATGTTCTTCTATTCGATTTACAAAAGGAATATTTGGGAGTCAAAAATACAAATTTCCTAATGACACACTAAAGCTGAAGATATAAATGACCATCTTAAAACAAATGTTTTAAGACGTTTGCACAGTACCGTGTATATACAGTGTCTTAAATGTCTTACGGCATTTGATACCATTTAGTAAATCCTGATTTTCATTTTAAGATCATTCTGTAAGATATCAAACCAGAAGGTGTAAGTGACTTTAAATGGATCAGCAGCAAGTCAGGTCAGGGATTCATTTCTAGTGGAAAAGTTTAATAATATGAGCATATGTGAAGGCCTAAGGGTAAAAGTCAAGGTACTGAATCTGTGGAAACAGCATGTGTAATTATGACCTGACGGAGAGGACAGATAAAGTCAATGGCAAGGTGAGAAGAGCTCCATTTTGGCCCAGAACTGCCATGTTTACAACATGAAACGGCATTCACAAGACTTGTTTCCCCCCCACTCATATTGTAACACATTTCGAAGTGAAACAGAATACGAAGCTTTACTAATAAATGCAGGATGGGACATTGATTCCATCCATCGGGAATTGATTGGATCGTGAATAAAGGGGTGTTCCCACCAGAATGGATCCCCTCTTTTGAGGTTTTTGAAGTTCACCTTCTATAGTGTTTTAACATTTCCCACTGGTAACATATCTTTTTCAAATCTATTTGATATGCTATTTTTGCTTTACACTTTTACACTAAATATTAGCATGCGTTCAGAAAGGCTTAGTAGCCCAAAACAATGACTAAATAGCTATTTGACTATTGGCTATAATAATGTTCAGGCCTGGTTGATGCCAGTAAGTATAAGGAGACTACGTTATTATGCATTAATTACGCATTATACAATATGTGTGCACCGGTCATGAAATAAACAAAAATACAGAGCAGCATAAAAATATATTTAATGTTTGTATTTTGTACTTTCATTCCCAGCCATGTTTCCTATAGGCCCTGTTAATGGCAGCAATATGTTATGTATTCATGATGAGTACAGATGATAGTCATATCCGGTATAAGTATACGCAAAGCAACCTGACAGTGGATTTGTTAAAATGACAGTTCAGCTGTACACAAAAGTTCATGCATATTGCAATGAGTGAAAATAAACCAGATAGAACAAACAATGTAATTCGTTTTTTCTGTCTGTTGAAAACGAATATATGCTAATTCAGTAAAACATGTAGCCCATTTTAAAGCTAAACACAAATCCTTATTTACACTGACATTTTCCCCCTGTACAATTTACCAGACAAACGGGCTTCCACTTGCTGGCTTTAAGTGTAAAACTTGTGTAGCACTATGAAGAATAAGGCCTCAAAGAGAATTGAAATGCTACACCACGGCTGTTCACCTACCAAACAAATAAAACCTTTCAATTGTTTGCCATCTTAGACCACTACAACAGTCTGAATTTCCACTTCATCGGGCGAAGCAATGACGTATTGCTCCTCCTGTTCGATTGTCTCAATGTTCTCGGTCTCTACCATGGTAACTGTGGTCTGGGGCATCTCATCGGTGCCCTCTGTGGTAGTGGTAAGTATGGTGCCATCACTAATGGCATTAGCCAGTGTCATGGCAACCTGTTCAGTTAAACTTTCCGGTGTGGCGATGGTGATGGTGTCTCCGCAGTCGGAGATGCCGGGGGTTTCGTCAGCGGACACATTACGCACGATGATCTGGTGGCCTCCGTGTGATTGGCTCACGATCTGTTGCACCACATTCATGATGTTGCTGTCCAACTGAGTTCAAACACATCAACCAGTTAGATTACACTTCTGCAGTCACTGAATCTAGGTAGTATTTTACTAGGTTTGATATACTGACAAATCTGGAAAAAGAAAAAATTACCGGCTGTTGATTGTCTTGAATGATTTCTACGCCCTCCTCATGAGTTGCTTCCTCAGATGGTGCCTACAAAGAATGGACCAAACGTAAAATAAAAAATGTAATAATTGAAACTAAACTAAACTTAAAATATGATTAATAATTGAAAAACTCAAAGTCATGTGTTGTAACCAAGTGTGCCGCACAAGCCCTCAAAAGTGAAGCCAAGACGTCTCGATCGCCCCCCGGTGACTGGTCCTAGTATAGGTCATAAACCCCGCCTCCCCATGTTATTCAACGGGACGTGAGACCAACTAAACCATTAAATTACACTTCACATATCTTTTTTCCAAAGATAGTTTCTGTCATTTACTGTAGTTTCTATCACGTTGATGTAATTTCAAGTGTTTGTTTTCAAAATAAGTTTGTTTTTAGTTACTTATTTGATGCTATAAAAACGGTGCTGTGACATCATGATTGACAGCTGTGATTGACAGGTTCTCTGAGCGAAGTAGTCACTGAAGCACCAACTGACTTTTTTTCGGGATCTTCGGAGGACTGATGAGATTGGAGCTTTAAATGTAATATCTAAATTTCTATAATTAATTATTTCACACCGTCATAAGTCAAAAGTGCAGGGGCGTGTGCTTGCGATTGATTCAGCGAGAGTGAGGGCGGAGCCTTGATTTCGCGGCTTTACTTCCTGCTCACTACTGCGCAGGTCTGGTCCCGAAATCGCAACTGCGCAGACTCAAGTCCCAAGATGTCAGCGCCATATCAGGACACTGGCGGCTTCAGTTCTCATCAATGGAAAAGAGGGAAGGGGCGTCGTCCATCTTTTTTTACAGTCTATGGTTGTAACCAACATATAAGTAGCTATTTTGTTGTCATGTGGCAAATGATTGTTATTGTTATTACTATAGTAATTATTAATAGAAACATGTAATATGTGTAATAGACACTGTAAAATAAAGTGTTACACCACATGACATTTTTTATTTAAACAGAAAAAATATCGGAAACCATCTGGATACAGTAAAAACAATTATCTAATAGTCTCATTAAAAGCTGAAATTCTTGAAAAAGAAATGTTAGCGTAAGTAGTTTGGAATAATCATTTATTTATTTAATTAAGAAGTAACATTTATATTTTAAAATATTATTCATAATTTAAAAACTCAACTAAATCAAAGTCATGTGGTGTAGACAACATATAGGTAAGCCCTTTTGTTGTCACGTTCCATATAACCAAAAAACAGTTTGTGAAGTTTAAAAACAAATCAGTAATTTGTCATATCATTAAATATCAATATTCTGACATTTTCATAAAAAGGCACATTTTATTCAGGTTATTTGGTGCAACCCCGAGTAAACCTCTTAATATTCTTGACTCAGAAATGTATGATATTTACAAAAAAAAAACATTTTTGACCTTGAAAAATTTGTTTACAATCTTTTTTGAAATGAATGATTAAGTTGCATACACTCAGGTAAACAAGGCGCAAGAGAAGTATTTTAATACCTTTGACATGATGGTTACACCACATGTCATTTTTAGTCATTAAATAATTTTTTTGGTAGAAAATACTATAAAGATTTCTCATTTTTATCACCTCGGAAAACCTTATTTGTCAACGAAATGATAAATTACATAAATGTCTCCATTATATCAGCCAATGAAAACCCATCTCGGTCAACAATTAGATTGTGTCATAAAACCATGTACTTTACTGGCAAACAGTAACGCACTGTAAAAGTGACAGGACATTTACCCCTATGATGTATTCCTGAGTGTCGGCCACTACTGAGGAGAACTCCACCAGGACAGCATGAGGATCATCTGATATGATGGTGGCAGAGACACTTTCTGTGGTCACCTCCTGTTTCTCAGAGCTCCCGGTGTGTTCGGAGTCCTTCTGCTGCACAGAAAAACAGCCTCCTGACCACACACACAAATATAGAATCATTAGAAAACACACTTAAAAAGACTTTGTTTTGATAGGTCTATAAATAGCTTAAAACTGCCACTTTGGACATCTATGTTTTTTTAACGTCACCGCCTCTTCAAAAAAGTCAATAATACAAAAATGTGGTAAAGAAGGGTTCAAAGTCAATTGCTTTTTTTTCATACCAGACATGCTTCTTTCAAAAAGAATTATTTAAAGTAAAGTTAAATATATATGCACTTACATATATAATGCAACAACATATAATGCGTCAAAAAACACTGTTGCATTTGACCCAAAGAAATTGTTGTAGTTGACTCTGGTATTATTTCCAAATCTTATATTTATGGCTTTTCAAATGTCAGAAAAACTTGCTATTTTTATGTTGACCTTATATAGTAGCGGTTTTCAAACATTCACTTTAGTAGATATGTTTATATAAGTGCAAAAGGGGTATCAAAGTCATTTGGTATTTACAGTTGAAGTCAGAAGTTACAGCCAAATAAATTTAAACTCTTGACATTTAATCGTAGAAAACATTCCCTGTATTAGGTCAGTCAGGATCACTACTTTAGTTTAAGAATGTGAAATGTCAGAATAATAGTAGAGAGAATGATTTATTTCAGCTTTTATTAATTTCATCACATTCCCAGTGGGTCAGAAGTTTATATTTGGTATTTGGCAGCATTGCCTTTAAATTGTTTAACTTGGGTCAAATTCTTTGGGCAGTCTTCCACAAGCTTCTCACAATAAGTTGCTGGAATTTCGGCTCATTCCTCCAGACAGAACTGGTGTAACTGAGTCAGGTTTGTAGGCCTCCTTGCTCGAAAAATGCTTTTTCAATTCAGCCCACAAATTGGATTGAGGTCAGGGCTTTGTGATGGCCACTCCAATACCTTGACTTTGTTGTCCTTTAGCCATTTTGACACAACTTTAGAGGTATGCTTGGGGTCAATGTCCATTTGGAAGACCCATTTGTGACCGAGCTTTAACTTCCTGGCTGATGTCTTGAGATGTTGCTTCAATATATCAACATAATTTTCCATGATGTCATCTATTTTGTGAAGTGCACCAGTCCCTCCAGCAGCAAATCACCACCACAACATGATGCTGCCACCCCCATGCTTCACGGTTGGGATGGTGTTCTTTGGCTTGTAAGCCCCACCTGTTTTCTTCCAAACCTAACAATGGTCATTATGGCCAAACAGTTCAAATTATGTTTCATTAGACCAGAGTACATTTCTCCAGAAAGTAAGATCTTTGTCCCCATGTGCACTTGCAAATTGTAGTCTGGCTTTGTTATGGTGGTTTTGGAGCAGTGGCTTCTTGCCGAGCAGCCTTTCAGTTTATGTTGATATATCTTGTTTTACTGTGGATATAGATACTCGTCTACCAGTTTCCTCCAGCATCTTCACAAGGTCCTTTGCTGTTGTTCTGGGATTGATTTGCACTTTTCACACCAAACTACGTTCATCTCTAGGAGCCAGAATGTGTCTCCTTCCTGAGTTGTATGATGGCTGTGTGGTCCCAAGTAGTTTATACATGCATACTTTTGTTTGTACAGATGAACGTTGTACCTTCAGACATTTGGAAATTGCTCTCAAGGATTAACCAGACTTGTGGAGGTCCACAATTGGTTTTCTGAGGTCTTGGCTGATTTTTGGGATTTTCCCATGATATCAAGCAAAGAGGCACTGGTAGGCCTTAAATTGACCTCCAATTCAGTACACCTCCTATCAGAAGCTAATTGGCTAATTGTCTAAAGGCTTGACATAATTTTATGCTGCTTAAAGGCACAGTTAACTTGGTGTATGTAAATGTCTGACCCACTTGAATTGTGATATAGCCAAATTAAAGTGAAACAATCTGTCTATGCAAAGTAGATGTCCTAAACAACTTGCCAAAACTATAGTTATCTAATATGGACTCTGTGCAGTGGTTTAAAATGCGATTTAATGACTTCAAACTGAGTTTATGTAAATTTCTGACTTCAACTGTATACATTATATTAATTATTTATTAATTCTACAGATACATATTTACAAACCTTTAGCTCTCATGTGACGATTAAGTGTTCCATGCTCAGCAAAGCCCCGCCCACAGTTCGAGCATTTGAAGGGTTTTTCTCCAGTATGATGTCGGATATGGCGCACTAAAGCGCTCTTTTCCCGGAACCCACTGGAGCAGTGCGGACACGAGTATGGCTTTTCAGCCGCATGTGTACGATGGTGCACCTGCAGAGCATTCTGGTGCACAACAGATAAGATTGAAATATGACATTGTAGGATTATCTTTGTAG
Source organism: Xyrauchen texanus (assembly GCF_025860055.1). NCBI lineage: Eukaryota > Metazoa > Chordata > Actinopteri > Cypriniformes > Catostomidae > Xyrauchen > Xyrauchen texanus. Next base: position 41,486,938 of record NC_068287.1, read on the forward strand.
CTTCAGTCATAGATTTAGTCTCACCTTGGTCTTGTAGCTCTTGTCACAGAAGTTGCAGTGGTATGGCCGTTCATCTGAATGCGCCCTCATGTGTTCCCGCACATGTCCCATGGCTTTAAACAGTTTGCCACATTCTCCACATTTGTACCGCCGCTGACTGACGTGCGTTTCCATGTGTTTCTTCAGCACGTAGCCTGTCAGGAAATCCTTCTGACATATTATGCATTTGAATGGCTTGTAACCTGACAAACAAATGTAAAAATGTATAAAATGCTTTTATAAAAACGATCGCTCAGCCAGTCAAAACAAAAACAAAACAGTAAAGGTAAAAAAAAAAAAAATTATATATATATATACACATTTATTTGATTAAATTAGCGCTCTGTGTGAAGGGCATCTTAGCTATGCAATGTTTCATGTTTCTTTACAGAAATAACTTTAAACAGTTTGAAACCTACCAACATGCCCTTTTACATGAACCCGCAGGTATGCCAATGTCTTAAACATTCGTTCACAGTGCGGACATTTGTATAACTTCGATTCAGAGGGTTTTCCTTCCTTCGTGGAGGATTCCTATGGTGAATAAAAACACTTGTATGAAATGAAAAATGCATGAGTGCAGAATTAACCAACCATATTTCAAAAATAAAACAAAACCAAATGAAATGACATAGTCCTATCTGTGTTGTCCTGCAGTTCTGGTGAACTCACCAGTGTTTCCTCGGCCACTGTCTCCACACACTCTTCTGTCACCTGGATCTCAGTGAGTCTGGCCGCAGCCTCAGGAGCCTGCTGGATCGCTTTAGGTGACCGAGCCTCTGCCTGCTCGGCCGCCTCTGAGGCTTCTGTTTCCAAAGCAATGCCAGAGTTTATAATGGCCTGGCAGATTAGATTGTCTGCTTCAACCACAGTTGCAGTCTGTGGCTGGGACACAACCTGTGGAAGGACAGAGTAACTACATTAAACTAAACCCAAAAATGATGTGAACAGACTACAAATATTTAAATAAATATCCTTGTGAACTTACATAAACATATTTTCTTGATATTTCCTTATCTTGAATTGACCTCACCAATATCAATATCTCTATGTAAAAATATTGCTTATGAGTCTATGATTGCTTTTACGTCTCCAGATGGTCTAGGAGAATCATGGGTGTAATACATGTTGGGTTATAACATTGATTGGGGCATGTCCGGGACATGAACAAGTATATACTGGGAGTTGCTAGTATATGCAGGTTCATATCATGGACAATACCCCAAAAATGTTATAACCCCACTAATGTTACACCCCTAATTTTATACTTGAAGAAATCACCCAAAAGTTCTCACAACTTACACCAGTGTTCCCAGTCCTGGTCATGGGGTACCCCTGACACTAAACAATTTGGATTTGACACACTGAATTCAGAACATGGAGATATCAAGCAGCCATATCACCCTGTAGCTCAAGACCGGTTGCCCACTAAAGCAAAGCAGGGCTGAGCCTGGTCAGTACCTGGATGAGAGACCTCCTGAGGAAAATTAAGGTTGATGCTGGAAGAGGTATAAGGGAGGTCAGCAGGGGGTGCTCACCCTGTGGTCTTTGTGGGTCCTAATGCCCAAGTATAGTGATAGGGACACTATAATATATAAAAGGCATACTTTAAAGTGAGGTCCTGACTCTCTGTGGTCATTAAAAATCACAGGACACTTCTCAAAAAGAGTAGGGGTGTAACCCTGGTGTTCTGGCCAAATTCCTCCCATTGGCACTTATCAATCATGGCCTCCTAATAATCCTCTTTCTTGAAGTGGCTCTATCATTCAATACTCTGCTCTCCACCAGTGAGTGGTGAGCGTACTGGTGGTGGATGAGAAGAGTCCCTTGTTCAATGTTTATTTCACTTTAAGTGTAGTGTCAGAAAAGTGATATATAAATGTAAAATTCACATTCATCAAAAATCTGTGGTGTTGAGGGTACTCCAAGACCAGTGCTGGAAACACAGACTTAAAAAGTGACATAAATTAGACTTTTGTGAACATTAGTTGGGTTATAACCTTTATGGGGGCTCGTGTACACAGGTTAATATCCTGGACAAGCCCCCATAAATGTTATAACCACACTAATGTCATACCCCTGATTTTATATTTTAAGAAATCCACACACAATTTTTCAGCAGTTCACAACCAGTGTCTTCCAATTCTGATACCTCCAACACTGCCCATTTTGTATATCTACCTTATTTGACACACACAATTCAGGACATGGAGACATAAAAAAACGTGTGGTGTTGGGGGAGGAACTAAAAGAATAGGATTGGGAAACTCTCATTTAAACAATGGCACAAAAGTTGTGTTGTGTTATAACATTTATGGGGGCTCGTCTGTGATATGAACCTGCATATACAAAGACCTCTCAGTATCTACAGGTTCATATCCCGGACAAGCACCCATCTGGGTACATTAAAGTGACCAAAAATACTCAAGCACTCTGGCTATTTTAAAATGTTACTGTTTAAGTGATTAGAAAAGTGATATCTAAGTATAAAGTTCAACTTTGTAAGTCTCACACCTGTTGTATTTGTCCACTCTCATCTACCACCTGGATCTGGATGATCTCCTGGTAAGCTTCCACCACACTCACAACAGGAATCGGCTCCTTCTCAGGGTCAGGAGGCACCTGTTGAACTTTTAGAGCAATATCCAATTGCAAGAAAATCAGAAAACCACACACTTCCACATTTTTTTCAGATTAAAAGTAAAACACTATCATTGCATGAATGAGACTGCTTCAAATAATGGAACATGCAAACAATATTTAAAGGGATATTTCACCCAAAAATTTAAATTCTCTCATTATTTACTCACCCTTATGCCATCCCGGATGTGTATGACTTTCTTTCCTCAGCAGAACACAAATAAAGATTTTTAGAAGAATTTCATAGCTCTTTTGGTCCATACAATAAGGTGAATGAGTGCCAACATTTTGAAGCTTCACAAATCACATAGATCAGCATAAAAGTAATCCATAAGACTCTACTGGTTAAATCCATATCTTCAGAATCTACATTTACATTTATGCATTTGGCAGACGCTTTTATCCAAAGCGACTTACAGTGCACTTATTACAGGGACAATCCCCCCGGAGCAACCTGGAGTTAAGTGCTTTGCTCAAGGGCCCAACAGTGGCATCTTGGTGGTGCTGGGGCTTGAAGCCCCAACCTTCTGGTCAGTAACCCTGAGCCTCAACCACTGAGCCACCACTGCCCCGATGTGTGATGGTGTGGTTAAGAAACAGATCAATATTTAAGTACATTTTTACTATAAATTCTCCTCCCTGCTCAACCACCACTTTAACTTTCTTCATCTTGTGTTTTTGGTGATTCGCATTTTTCATCCCTTCGCCCCCTACTGGGCAGGGAGAAGCATTTCTTGAAAAAATTTACTTAAATATTGATCTGTTTCTCACACACACCTATTATATCACTTCTGAAGATATAGATTTAACCTCTGGAGTCTTTTACGCTGCCTTTATGTACTTTTTGGAGTGTCAAAATGTTGGCACTCATTCACTTGCATTGTATGGACCTACAGAGCTGAGATATTATCTATATATTTGTGTTCTGCAGAAGAAAGTCATAAACATCTGGGTTCACTAAGGACGCACTTGTTTCATTTGAAACTCAATTACAGGTAGGTAATGTGTGTGCTTGCTTTATGTGCGCTGTTACGACCCCCTGTACTCCTACAGGCCGGTAGTGGCAGTACCGGTGTTGTCAGGAATGGTAGGAGGGGGTATAGAATTGCCTCATTGCCTACACCTCAAATGTCGCTGGTATTAGTACCCACTGCAGAAAGTTTAGTGTTGTGATGACACTGCTTGCAATGTAACCTGTATTTACATTTTTCATGGTAGATCTTACTATAATAACATCATGAAAAAGTAGATCTCATTCCATAGTAGTGTGAGCACCCCTGCTCTGGTCTCTGCAAGATCTGAATTACCTTTCCGAGCTCCATCCTTGCTGACAAGTATCTCTTTACACTGATTGAAACGAATCTTCTCGGTACAAGGCGTGAGAGACTTCAGATGTCTCGTTAGAGCTCCGGACTCTCTGAACGCCAACCCACACTGATTGCAGCGGTATGGACGCTCATCTGCCAAAGGGAGTGACATCATGATTCCCCAAAAGACAGTCATAGAAACTCAAACAGATACTAAATTAGAGTCAAATTTAAGAAGGCCTCCTAAGAACATTTTACCTGTGTGGCGACGTTTGTGACGGATCAATGAGCCCTTGGTCCTGAAAGCAGTCTCACATATTTCACACTTGAAGTCCTTCTCTTCATTGTGCGTAAACATGTGCGTTCTCAGAATATTTGTCTGAAGGACATATAAATTAAGAACTTGTCTTTTAGAGAGTTGCAAATGCATACTTCCAAATAAGACAAACACTGCTGATTAAGCTTAAAGTCAATATGAAAAGATGATCGCAACCCATCTCCATAATGTGAAGTATTTCCAATTGATTGGATTGTCACATAGAGACCACTTTTTTTTTTTACAGATGATTGGAGAAAAAGGTTAAAAATAAATTAAAAGTGCTTGGTTCATTTCAAAAACAAGTTATTACATTTTGATGAACAATTACAAAGACAAGACTTTTTCTTTAGAATAACATGCAATGATGAATCATTCACAATAAGACCAGGAACGTGAATAAAATATGGTCAATTTTGATTTCAAGTCTACAAGATATCAATATTCATTCTCTTCAAAAATATCCAATACTGTACCGTTTTAAAAGTCTTTTCACATATCTCGCAAATGTATCGTCCCTCTTCGTTTAACTTTAAAGCCAGTTTAGCAGGACTGGAGCTTTCCTCGTCTCCTGACGAACGGTCTCTCTTTTTTCCTTTAGCAGACCTACTTTTATCTCCATTGACTAAAAAACAAAGAGAGTTCGATTAGTACTTAGCAAAGACAGCTGGATTGCTCAATTATTCTAACTGATCCCCTTTGTGTAGTTCATATATCATTTTGAAGAATGTTTATGCTGCTCTTTCCAAAATGACAAAAGCATACAGTGACCAAAACAAAGCACCATAAAAGTGGTAATTAGCACTCATACGTTGCATGTTCCAAGTCTCCTGAAGCCATAGGATAACTTCAGATGAAATAAGAGTCATTATTCACTTAACCCTATAACGTTGTGAGTATCAAATTTGAGATACAACGTTTGATGGCTTCTGTTTCACTCTCTGTTCATGCTGATGAGACAAACAACTTATGGAATGTAAGTTTGACATGTTTGTGGCACCATCTAGTGGTTATTTGTGAAATGGTTTGAAAGAAAAAGGGGAAGTGGTTTCAATGTTTAAATCGATCTATTTAAAATGGCGGCAGACTTGCGTGAAAAGTGACTGCTTATTTTAATAAAGTAAAAGTGACAGTGATGATTACATTGTTACTGATATTTTCAAGTATTTGCTGAATATAAGCAACTTGTGCTTGATTAAAATTTTGAATATTATTTTATTGAAAATCCCCCCCTTTGAATTCCATGTATCAAATATGATACAATAGGCTTTTGAGGTATATGACTCAATCACCATTATATTCCATTCATGCCCACCACAACAAAATCCCAAAGCTTCGAAAACTCTGACATATACCATATAAGATACATTTAAAGTGTTAACTAATATTTCTGTGTATTTTCATATATGCAGCCTGCTCTGTCACTATAAAGATCTAATTATTTTACATTACAAAGCTATTATGATGTCATCTTATCATAAGTTCCTGAGACCAAGTGAAAAAGGTTTTACAATTTTGCTTTTTTAAATGTCAATATAGTTTTTGTTGCATATGATAAAAATTGTTTATTGAAAAAAGAAAACTTTATTCATATTGTATTTGATGTGCTGAATTGAACAGGGATACATTTCAACCCATATTAAAAGACCAAGGAGAGGAAGTTTTTAAGCCCAAACTCTCAAACTTTTGGTATCTCTGTAAAGCCCAGGGAGTCCTCTGATAATACCTCAATTTACCACTGTAGCATGTATGGGCTAAGAAAAGCTTAAATAACAATTGTCCTACACAAAAATGAATTGCTGGGCCTCAGGAGAAAGACCTTCAACGCTTTTTTATGCATCAAATATGATACATAAAAAACATGTGCACATTTTTTTTTTTTTATGATTGGTTTTTATAGTTTGTCTGATGGTAAAAACAAGTTCATGTAAAAAAATAATTTTCTGTATATTTTAAGTCATATGTCAGGCTTTACAGGATTATTAATTATATAATATTGCCTTCCACTATAGCTTTAAAATCTCTTTCACATCTTTGCATATTTAAACTTGGTCAAAAGCATTATGGACAACATTTATGGTGCTTTTTTTTTTTCTTTTTAGCTTGACAGTCCCTGGTCACTATATGATTTCATCAAAGAGCAGCGTAAACACTTCAAACGTTCTGCTTTTGTCTTCCACTGAAGGAAGTAATGGGTTTGGAACGACATGTGGGTGACTAAAGGATAACAGAATTTTTCTTTTTGGGTAAACCATCCCTTTAAGACTCCTCTTTACGCATTACATCTTATTTTTAATTTGTCCCATATTTTAGATTGTAATACATGACAAATTTCACATAAAACACATGAAAAGGTTCTCAAATACAGGCCCACAAAAAATGTCACATCTGGTCAACCAATGTAAATAAAAAATGCACCTGTGTTGGACACCCCGATCTCGTCAGTTGAGCACCCATTTTCACCTAGTGTCACCTCAGTGGAAGCACATACTTCAGACTCAATAGTGGTCTGAGACAGGAGAAAGACAGATTAGCACTGATGTAGCATTGCTTAATAAGACATTTACTTATGGTTAAAATTAGTTTTAGTGTGGGGTGGCGTGGGTAAGTGGTTAATCTAGGAAGGTTTAAAGGTAGTAGGTTTAAATCCCAGATTGCACACATACATATCTCTATGTAAATACTAGTGCCAGACAGATTTAACGGTTGGCCAATATTAGCCTTTCACAGATGTATCGGTATCGCCGTATATGTTTTCCGCTATGCACAGATATTAAAATTGCGGAGTTAAGCGGTGTCTTCACGGTAAGTTCATAACTAGTTTGTGAAATACATACTGGACTGTTAATAAACAATGACCCCATAATTTTTCCTTTTCAATATAACATTAACCCTGTCCCTGACAACCATATCACTCATGTTTATCACATATGTTAGCCAGCTATAGTTTGTCAGTGCAGTCAGTAATGTAGCAGATTGAAAGATAAACATCACAGCATCTTTTGGCAGCTCCGCAGACAATGGTGCGGAGGTGGATTGTGTCTGTTGAGTGTTGATTTCACGCTATGTTGTTACCTAGTTGGTGAGATGCTGAAAAGTAAATAAAAAAACGTCCATATTTTACTCTCTGTGACAAGCATATAGCTAACTAGCTAACCACGTAGCTACTTTCATAGCTTGTCAGCTGAGTGGAAGCTAATGTGTAAATATGTATTCACCAAAGTGTTTTGTTCAGGATTCACAGTTTGGTACCCCCTTCAACCAAACAATTCCAGTCATTGCATTTATAAAATGTCATATTTTAAAGTCTGGTTCTCCACTGTTGTAAGTTTCCCCTGAACTTGTAAATGCTTCTTGTTTTACAAGCTGCCCCTAATTGACTGGCCGTATTAAAATAGTCAGCATTTGGCTGATACTAAACAGTAATACTGATGTTAGTCAGTATGATAGATATTTTTGTATTTTAATTTATTCTTTATTTTCTCAGTGTTCAATTCTAGAATTTGTTGACAAATGTATAATAATAATGTCAAATACTCTTTGATAAAAATATTTGTTTAAGAAAGCAGCCTTCTGAGTACCTTTGCATAGTCATATCGGTGCATAATCAGTGCACAATCCACATAGAAAAGGACTCAAAAATTAACTGAATCTTGTGAATTTTCCCCCTCTAAAATTGTATCCGTCTCAAAAATCACATATCAGTCAGGCTCTAGAAAATACCTCTCAACATATTGGACAAATGAAAAAAATTATTCCTTTTAATTTTGCTCTTCTAAAACCTGTTTTGTCCCAGACAAATCGACAAACCTGATGGTCTTGCAGAAGACGCTTGCAGCTCCTTTTGAGTTTATGTTGGATGAAAGCATCCAGAGCAGAAAACTCCTCCAGACATCTGCCACATTTATGAATATCCTCATCTGAGAAGAAGACCTTACCGTTAACATAAAAAATTGGCCTTATATGCCACAAAAAAATCACATCAATTGGCAAATACTGGTTGATCAAACTTTACTTGTACTGATACTAAAACACAAAGAACTACAAATGGGTGAATCTCACGAAACCTGTCAAGAGCATGTCTAGTACATATTTCACCCCCAAATAACAAAAGAACCTTATTTGTTAAAATATTTTAGGACCATTAAGATTTTTTTGCATTGTGACATTATTTTCATGACAAATAAGCTAATTTTTTCCTGAATTCTAATTAACAAAAAAATAAATAAAAAAATATTTTTATTGAAAGGAATTTACAGTTGAAGTCAGAAGTTTACAGACACTTAGGTTGAAGTCATTAAAACAATTTTTTTTAACCACTCAACAAATTTAAAATTAGCAAACTATAGTTTTGGCAAGTTGTTTAGGACATATATACTTTGTGACATCTATACTTAATTTTCCAAACAATTTTTACAAACAGATTGTTTCACTTTTAATTGACTATCACAATTCCAGTGGGTCAGAAGTTTACATTAAGTTAACTGTGCCTTTAAGCAGCTTGGAAAACTCTAGAAAATTATGTCAAGCCTTTAAAAAATAGGCAATTAGCTTCTGATAGGAGGTGTATTTGTGGATGTATTTTAAGGCCTACATTCAAACTCAGTGCCTCTTTGCTTGACATCATGGGAAAAATCTAAATAAATCTGCCAAGACCTCAGAATAAAAAAATGGTGGACCTCCACAAGTCTGGTCCATCCTTTCCAAACTTCTGAAGGTGCCACGTTCATCTGTACAAACAATAGTACGCAAGTATAAACACCATGGGACCACTCGGCCATCATACCGCTCAGGAAGGAGACACATTCTGTCTCCTAGAGATTAATGTAGTTTGGGGGCGCAAAGTGCAAATCAATCCCAGAAAAACAGCAAAGGACCTTGTGAAGATGCTGGAGGAAACAGGTAAACAAGTATCTATATCCACAGTAAAACGATTTCTATATCAACATAACCTGAAAGGCTGCTCAGCAAAGAAGAAGCCAATACTCCAAAACCGCCATCAAAAAGCCAGACTACAGTTTGCAAGTGCAGATGGGGACAAAGATCTCACTTTTTGGAGAAATGTCCTCTGTATAAATAAACAAATATTGAACAGTTTGGCCATAATGACCAGCGTTATGTTTGGAGGAAAAAGGGTGAGGTTGCAAAACGTAAGAACAACATCCAAACCGTGAAGTATGGGGGTGGCAGCATCATGTTGTGGGGGTGCTTTGCTGCAGAATGGACTGGTGCACTTCACAAAATCGATGGCATCATAAGGAAGGAAAATGATGTGGATATATTGAAGCAACATCTCAAGACATCAGTCGGGAAGTTAAAGCTCGTCGCAAATGGGTCTTCCAAATGGACATTGACCCCAAGAATGCCTCCAAAGTTGTGGCAAAATGGCTTAAGGACGACAAAGTAAAGGTATTGGAGTGGCCATCACAAAGCCCTGACCTCAGTTTGATAGAAAATATGTGGGCAGAACTGAAAAAGCGTGTGTGAGCAAGGAGGCCTACAAACCTGACTCTGTTACACCAGTTCTGTCGGGAGGAATGGGCCAAAATTCCAGCAACTTATTGTGAGAAGCTTGTGGAAGACTGCCCAAAAGGTTTCAACCAAGTTAAACCATTTAAAGGCAATGCTACCAAATACTAACAAAGTGTATGTAAACTTCTGACCCACTGGGAATGTGATGAAATTAATAAAAGCTTAAATAAATAATTCTCTACTATTATTCTGACATTTCACATTCTTAAAATAAAGTAGTGATCCTAACTGACCTAAGACAGGGAATGTTTTCTATGATTAAACGTCAGGAATTGTGAAAAACTTAGTTTGAATGTATTTAGCTAAGGTGTATGTAAACCTCTGACTTCAACTGTAAATATAATGGTAGTATTTTTGTTTCTTTCTTTAATTCATGCTGAAATAAACACATCATTGTATTACAATTTGTTTCATTAATACAGTTCAAATACTGTATTACAGAAGGGATAATATTTTGAGATTCACATGTGAGGATAATGGGAATTATTAAATGAAGAGTTCACCCAAAAATGAAAATTCTCTCATCAATCACTAATCCTACCCTGATGTCATCCCAGATGTGTATAACTTTCTTCTGCTGAACACAAACAAAGAATATATCAGCTCTTTAGGTCCTTTCAATGGAAATGAATGGTGACTAAATCTTTGAAGCTCCAAAAAGCACATAAAGGCAGCAAAAAAAATTATTCATATGACTCCAGTAGTTTAGTCAATGACTTCAGAAGAGATCCAATCGATTTTGGGAGAAAACAGACCAAAAAATAACTTTTCACTTATATTTTTCACTTATAATATTCCCTTTTCACTATACTGTAACTCTTGACATCAGCAGTCTCCTTGGCGGTCACAATTTCAAGCTTGATTACACTTCCTAGTGCCATCTTGTACTTTGCATATGCGTCAAAAACTAGCAAGTGTAATCGAACTTGAAATCATGATTGTGCCTAGTGTCTACAATGGAAAGATGTACAGTATAACATTTGTTAGACTTTAGTTAGGGCTGGGTATTGATACAGATTTGACGATTTGATTCCGATTCACAAGTTCTCGATTCCATTATGATCTCAATTCGTTATCGATTTATATGGGTACATTTCTGATACAATGTCCATTTTGCTTATATATGAAAGAAATTCTCAGTTAATGCTTTTAATTATAAAGGAACCTTCTAGGTTTTAATTAAAACCCTTATCATTTTACAAATTATATATTTTATAATGATTTTAATCAAATTGGTTACATTTTAGCTTTTGAAATTTTCATTTTCAGTCAATTCCAATAATTAACATTGATATTTATGTTACATATTGTTTACTTAAATAATTTTTACAAGTATTTACACTGATATGTAGAACACATGCTTTTGCGGTACTGTCTCTTTAAGACTAGCGGCATCAGCCAGTAAGCACTTAACAAGAGAAGGCATGCATGGTTTATTTAGCGCATCCATGTGTGATTAGATTTAAATGTAGAAAAAGAGCAACTTCTGCATCAGTCTTCAAGCCTTTTACATCTCGTAGGTCTCTCCACCGCTGAAAAGCCTCGCCAATGTTGAAGCAGCACCCAACCCTGCACTTCTCATAATTCTTCTTTTTAGTTTATATTCATCTGACCCTTTTCTCCTGGTCTGTTTCTCAGCCATTTGTCCTCCTTGGAGTTTAGAAAGTTTGCATTAGCCAGATTTGCCGTCGCTCTTCTCCTCTCGCTCTGCCCCACCCCCATCCTGTGCATGCTCAAGAACACCCCCTGTTGCTGATTGGCTGGAGCAGTGTTGTGTGGACCAGTCTGCTCCACTTTTTGTTTTTTTATACAAAAAAAATTCAGCCCACCACAGAACAGACAGCTAGCAGACTGTAAGGAGATATTTGCAGAATTTGACAAAAAGAGTATTGAATTACAATTACTGAGTGCACCTTTAAACCAAACTTTTACTCTCAACACACGGTGAAAGGACCTCTGTGCTAATAACTTCTCCTCCACTATACAACTCAATCACTGGTGAAATCTGAACATTTACTAGCCATTGGCTAATTATAAATACTGTTAGTCACAAAGCGTGACATCTGGTTGCACGTGCAAGTGATTTACATGCATTAAAGAGGGTTGCCACATAAAGTGAAAGATCAATCTTGGGATTTTAGAACAATATGGAGATTGTTCAAAGATTGCATTGCATTGGAAAACCAATATTTTTTTACCCAGCCCTAATTTTGGCCTGTTCTCATCCAAAATTGACTAGATAGCTTCAGAAGACATGGATTGAACAACTGAAGACTTGTGGATGAATTATATGCTGTCTTTATTTGTTTTTTGGACCTTCAAAGTTCTGGCCACCATTCAAATGCATTATATGGACCAACAGAGCTGAAGCGTTTTTCTAAAAAACGTAATTTGTGTTCCTCAGAATAAAGAAAGTCATACACATCTGGTACGGCATGAGGGTGAATAAATGATGAGAAAATTTTCATTTTTTTGGCAAACTATTCCTTTAAAAAAAAAATTGGGGAGAAAAAAAATCTTAAAATTGATTTAAAATGCGACCAGGACATGTTTTGGTGAGATCCCCGCCACGTACAAAGAAATATTATCTGGCATTTGACAAAACGAATCGTCAAATCTAAAACCAATACAGATCTATGCTAGGCAGCATTAGCAGCATTAAAGCCTCCTCTAAAATAACATTACAGATAATGGAGACTCTGCTAGCGTGACTGAAGCAGACATAGTCAGGCCCACACATTTAATCGCGTTTATACTTAGTGATCGTGTCACATCAAACTGTTTGTACCTTCGTCCCCAAGTGTGGCTTGGATGGTGATGATGTTGCTATGCTCCGTTTGGTCGGTATCTGTTGCTGCCGTATTATTATTTTCTTCAGTCATGTCGTTCCAGCCCTCCGTCTCTGTCGCAACGATTCGAAAAGGAAAACATGGCGGATTTACGACCTTGTAGTCATAACAACAAAAGAGCGAGGAGAGGAGGGGCAGCGAGAGAACGAGCACGCCATAGATTCAAAATTAAGGCGCGCTCATTTGCACAGATCAAATCATATAGAGAGCAATAGTGCTATTACTGAAAAATACTATATAAAGTTTCTTAAAATTATTAAATGATATTCTATTTAAGATTACGCCGCATGGTCATATCAAAGTCTTTTAACCAAGTCAGTTCACTCGGCTGCCATCTTTGGAACGCTCTCGGGCAGCTGTTTTTCTGTGTAAAGAAGCTGTATACAAGTGCAGCTCCTATCTACTTGAATGGGGAAAGACCGAAATCTCAAAAACAGTTGGTCAGGATTAGGATCAAAGAACATATTTCAATTCAGGAGTAATATCTGACAGCATTTGTATAATAAATTGTGCTTCTTTACCACGGAGTACGCTTAAAAAAAAAAAAAAAAAAACGTAATCCACCCTCCACCCGTCTGGTACTGCTAATGCGCATGCGCGTTCCCGAGTTGATTGACAGGTGATGTCTGTATCTAAAAGGTGATTGGCTATTTTACGTTTAAGGCGGGACTTCCTTTCTACATCCATTTACATTTGAATAGAAGTGGCCCTTCTCTGCTATATATTCTCTAACCTGCAACAATTTACAACAGCACAGCCAAGTGACAATAAAAGATTATATTCTAATGGGATTAAAAGATAATAAATCTCCAGGGAACGATGGTCTTATTAGTGAATTCTATAAGACGTTCAAAGTTCAGTTCTCTCCTTTTTTAGTAGCCATGTTCAAAGAATCTATAGCAAACAGGGAATTTTACCTGCAACTCTTAAACAGGGTCTTATTACAATTATTCCCAAGCCTAATAAGGCTACAATTTATATAGACAACTGGAGACCAATTACCCTTCTGAATAATGATGCAAAGTTGTTTGCTCTGATTTTTGCAAGAAGATTAAAGAAAGGTCTGGAAGAATTTATTGATGAAGAACAATCAGGGTTTATGACTGAGAGGCATATCAGTAATAATATTAGGTTAATTTTAGATATGATTGATTACAGTTGTTACCAACCAAATGATTCATTCATTTTATTTATAGACTTTTACAAAGCCTTTGATACCGTGAGTCATGAGTTTATGTTTAGATGTATTGAACACTTTGGTTTTGGAGAATACTTCCAAAAAGCTATTAAAACTATTTACAATGGATGTAATAGCTCAGTCAAATTAACAACAGGTACAACTAGTAGATTTGAGATTAATCGGAGGTATACAGCAGGGTAGCCCATTATCTCCATTCTTGTTTTTATTAGTTACACAAATTATGGCCCTACACATAAAAAGAGCAGAATTTGACGGTATTAGCGCATTAGGAAGAGTATTTAAATTGTGCCAATTGGCGGACGATACGACTATTTTTCTTAAAAATGACCTAGAAGTAATAAAAGGCGGTTAATTGTATTAAAGAGTGTTATTCAGTATCAGGTCTAAAAATTAATATGAATAAATCTGTTCTGTTTTCACTTAAAACATGTGATATAACAGAATTAAATGGTATTCCCATTAAGCATACAGTTAAATATGAGTTATAATAGATAAAGATGAGAATGAACGCAGTGTGCTTAACTTCAGACCTATAATTAACAACATTAAAAGGAGATTTAATATATGGCTTCAAAGAGATTTATCCCTGAATGGAGTCTTACTGTCGAAAGCAGAAGTGATATCAAGATCTGTGTATGTGTCTTTAGCTTTAGATATGCCATCTAGTGTATACAAGGAATTAGACAACATTATTTGAGAAAGGACATTTTATGTAAGCAAAAGAGTAAAGGTGGGTTATCTGTGCTTACCCTTGAAACCTTGAATAATACATTTAAGGTTAATTGGTTAATGAAATTCATGAAAGAAAAGGACAGCATGTGGTACACATTTCCAAAGTATGTGTTTGATATGTTGGGTGGCATAGATCTTCTGTTGAGATGTGATTATAAAATTGACAAACTACCTGTGAAAGTAGCTAAATTTCACAAACAAGCTTTATTAGCTTGGATACTGGTGTTTAAGCACAATTTTCCCCAAAATAAATATATTATTTGGAATAATAGAAGTATTCAATATAAAAATAGATCTCTCTTCTATAAAAGCTGGTATGAAAATAATATTGTGTTAGTTAGACAACAGTAATTTGTTAACTTATAGTGAACTCTTGGATAAATTTGGGTTTCCAGTTACACCAAAAGAGTATGCTGTTGTGTTTGACGCCATACCTCAGCAGGTTACACGTTTTGTAAGAGCGTGTGGAAGTGATATTTCTGTGACAATGTATGTTAAAGACAGCAGGTTTATAGGAGATATTGATATCCTTAAACACTATTGTACCAATAAACATATTAGGAATATTATAATAGGCGAAAGAGCTACTCATAAAAGTTAATTGTGGAACAATGTATTTAGACATATAAACTGGACTAAAGCTTGGAATATTTGTGAAAAATATTGTTTAAATAATAAAGTAAAAGAGGTTACATTCAAAGTTTTACATGGTATATATCCAGCTAAAGGAGTTTAATTTAGATATTATTCCTGTGATTTTTGCTCAACTGAAAAATAATTTTTTGTAATTGTGTATACTCAAAAAAATTTTGGGTGGATATGGAACATTTTATCAGAAGGAAAAACAAAACTATATTCAAACTAAATAATTTTTAATATATACAGTGAGGAAAATAAGTATTTGAACACCCTGCTATTTTGCAAGTTCTCCCACTTGGAAATCATGGAGGGGTCTGAAATTGTCATCGTAGGTGCATGTCCACTGTGAGAGACATAATCTAAAAAACAAAATCCAGAAATCACAATGTATGATTTTTTAACTATTTATTTGTATGATACAGGTGCAAATAAGTATTTGAACACCTGTCTATCAGCTAGAATTCTGACCCTCAAAGACCTGTTAGTCTGCCTTTAAAATGTCCACCTCCACTCCATTTATTATCCTAAATTAGATGCACCTGTTTGAGGTCGTTAGCTGCATAAAGACACCTGTCCACCCCATACAATCAGTAAGAATCCAACTACTAACATGGCCAAGACCAAAGAGCTGTCCAAAGACACTAGAGACAAAATTGTACACCTCCACAAGGCTGGAAAGGGCTACGGGAAATTGCCAAGCAGCTTGGTGAAAAAAGGTCCACTGTTGGAGCAATCATTAGAAAATGGAAGAAGCTAAACATGACTGTCAATCTCCCTCGGACTGGGGCTCCATGCAAGATCTCACCTCGTGGGGTCTCAATGATCCTAAGAAAGGTGAGAAATCAGCCCAGAACTACACGGGAGGAGCTGGTCAATGACCTGAAAAGAGCTGGGACCACCGTTTCCAAGGTTACTGTTGGTAATACACTAAGACGTCATGGTTTGAAATCATGCATGGCACGGAAGGTTCCCCTGCTTAAACCAGCACATGTCAAGGCCCGTCTTAAGTTTGCCAATGACCATTTGGATGATCCAGAGGAGTCATGGGAGAAAGTCATGTGGTCAGATGAGACCAAAATAGAACTTTTTGGTCATAATTCCACTAACCGTGTTTGAAGGGTTTTTTAGATTATGTCTCTCACAGTGGACATGCACCTACGATGACAATTTCAGACCCCTCCATGATTTCTAAGTGGGATAACTTGCAAAATAGCAGGGTGTTCAAATACTTATTTTCCTCACTGTATATATATATATATATATATATTATTCTAATGAAAATAATAACTTTATTTTTCTTGTGCAACTTTATTATTTTGGGGAAGTTCCACATACATAAAAAGAAATGGTCAGGGTCCAAGCCAAATTTGATTCATTTTCTCCAGGATATCAAGAACTACAGCTCCTGTTTGGAGAATATTGTCAACAAAAAAGCAAAAAAGACTTGTAGTATTTTTCGTGGTTATCATTTTGATAAAGGAATTAACATTTTGTACATTCTGGTATTTTCTGTATATATTTGTATACTGTTGTATATTATGTTCTGTTAATAAAAAAAAAGATTATATTCTATTCTTAAGCGATAGAGCTGTTAAGAAAGCAAAGATATATGACATGTTCAGAGGTCCATAACACATTTTCTTATAATTAACAATTAGCCTAGCATACACTCAGGGCCGTAGCTAGTGGGGGTAAAGGTGGAAATGATCCCAGGGGCCCAAATGACATACTACAAATACCACCACCGCCATTTATGGAGTGGTGGTGGTGTAGTGGTCTAGAGCAGAGGGTAATCAGAAGGTTGCTGGTTCGATTCCCACAGCCACCACCATTGTGTCCTTGAGCAAGGCACTTAACTCCAGGTTGCTCCGGGGGGATTGTCCCTGTAATAAGTGCACTGTACGTCGCTTTGGATAAAAGCGTCTGCCAAATGCATAAATGTAAATACAAAACTAGATATTTAAAACTAGATATTTTAATAGGTAACGGCCAAGAGCAACACATAGTCAGGTGGCCCAGAATTCCTTGCTACGGCCCTGCATATACACTAGCCTATTACACATTCATCCACCAGTTTCAGATACTTTTTTGGGGGGCCACTTACTATAGGCCAATTTACCTACCACACACAGTTTCACAACACCCACACACTATGGCACAACCAGGGTTTTTCTTGGGTCCAAAAAATAGTTTCCAGTGGTGGCTGAGGTACCGAGCTCACCCACAAGCTCAAAGTTGGTTGGTTACATAATAGCAATTAATTACTAATTAACAGAATTACTCAACTGCATTTCCTGTTTACATGGAAATTTGGATCTTTTTGAATTGTACACTTGTTTTACTTCAAATTGCTTTGGGGAATCAAACTAAATTAACTTAAATAAGACCTTATTTTAATAGGGCTAGTTATAATATTCTGACGGTTTGCCTACAGTATGAGTGGGCCAATTAACTGAGCTGGGACTGTGCTTCCAGTAAACATGCTTGTGTCCTTTCGAAATATTGTTTTCCTTCATCAGTCTCTTAATAATTTGTAGAAAGTCATACCATGAAAAATCTAAAGGTAAACAGGGCCAGTTTGTCCATATAATTTGTCCAAAATACACAGAGGTCCAGATTTTAAACCCATTCATTCTGCAATTTGTACTTGCCCTTATGAGTGTTTAGCATGTCATAGTTCTTCCACTGTATAATTGTCATTGTTAGCCTAATAATAGGGCCATAACCACAATGGATGGCTCCTCATCATTATTTTAGTTAGATCAATGTAGCTAGTCTTTTAGTATGTTATTGATGAATTACTAGCCTAAACACATGTACATAAAGTACTTTAAATAAAATGATATAAAAATTAAGTTGAACTAATTCCTTCTAATAGATTTAATACGAAACTATGACTTCTTTGTCACTGTGTCAAACAGCATAAACATGATATATTTTAGTAAGGGTGATGATGTGCATTTTAAAAAGCCTTATAATTGATTTTGATGCATGATGTTGTCTCCTCTTTACCTTATCAGTGCTGTTTATAATGTCGGGTCTGTCTAGCAGTTTGATAGGTTTGACTTCTTCCCCAGTGATTTAAATGATTCGATTCTCTGTAGAATTCATATCGAGTGCATTTGTTTGTGGTGTCCGCGTGCAGATATAGTGAATTCGTGTTGAGTAGCACACTCTGCCCTACCCCAAAGCTCTGGTTATCCTATCTCTGGGACATGCTGATACATTTCCAAAAATCCAAACTGAAGATTTTTGCTACTTTTTATTTATTTTATATTGGATTACGTTTTCTTGTTATTTGGCGTGAGATTTAGTTGAGTTGAGACAGATCCTGAAAGCGTATGTGTAACCGGCCCTGCTCCGAACGGGATTCGAACCGGTGTGGGAGGCGGGTGCTCTAACAAGGTGGCTAAAGGCTACAGCCTCTAGCGCTAGTGCACCTCTTGAGGTCAGGAGAGTGAGGTTTACACACTGCACAGCTATCTACCAGCTGGCTCCATTTAAACTCACCCCCTTAAACCTCACTCCCATCCGGGTCACGGCACCATTCTAACCGGCCCTCGTTGCCCCGCTCTGAACGGGACTCGAACTGGCGTCTCCGCTAACAACGAGGCTAAAGGCTACAGCCTCTAGCGTCAGTCGCTAGTGCACCTTTTGATGTCAGGAGAGTGAGGTTTACACACTGCACAGCTATCTACCAGCTGGCCACCGTTACACATGCCTCATGCCAAATGCCTGAGAGTTGCCAACCCTGCATAATTCAACATTTTCAATGCACAAAAAATACAGCGATTAAAAACTGGTAAAAAAAAATAGTGTGGAACGGATCATTTGAATGAGAATCATTCAGCCTCATCTAAATTAGGTGTGCTATAAATACCAGTCTGTGAGTCGTAACATCGAAACCATCAAATCTTAAATCACTTAGATTTCATTAAAAGTCAAAAAGGTCACACATACAAAGTATAGTATAAAACATCTAGTATGGTACAAAATGCCTTCCACAAATTATTCTATATTGTATACTTTAAAATGATTGAGTGCAACTTTAAAGCGTTCAGTAGTAAAACGTCTGCAGTTGATGGAACATCTATAGAGGAGTTTTAAAACAGTACCGTAAACGTGTAGCAACATTAAAGACACCTTGTTAATTGTATCTATATATTACATTTGTGATCGCACAGAAGACAGTATTTGTAAATTCCTCTAACAACAAAAATGTATAAAATACTTTAAGAATTGCAAATTTAAAAGATTTATTTAAAAACTTGATAGCATTCAATCCCTAGATATATACAATAGAAAGGATGTCTATGCCCATGTATTGTACAGTATTCATGTAGCAGTAAGGCAAATTATCTACATTCTTCTGCAATGTTTTGCCACTCAAAATAGTTCAAATTAAATAAAGATCAAATATGAAATGTATAATGTGTAGTTTGATAAGACCACTTCTTCCAGATGCATTATTGTAATTAGGGAACATCTGCTTTTATAGAATAAGACAAATATTTTAATTTCTGCATCTTTTCATTGTGATAGCACTTCCAACAAATGACTTCAGGAAATAAGGAAGAGCCCTGATGTGTGAAAAATGCCTCTTACTCATAATTTTCATTGCAGAAATGTCATCTTGGACCCTTCCTGACCTATTAACTTGTCTGAACCATTTTTGGCTGTCCATTGAGTTTAAGGATTCGTTCAACATCAATCACCATTTCATGAAGTCTTTCTATGTGCTCATTAACGTTCTCTTCCAACCACTCCTCTAAAGTGTCTGGGTAGTAAATAGCTTCCATGCTTTGTCGGAAAGTCAGCAAAAACGAATCCCATTGATCCAGCAATCTGACAAGGCAAAAGAAAGAAAAGGAAAATATGTATCGGTTGATGCACCTGCAAACAACAACAATTCCAAATAAACATCCTGACAAAACCTGATTCGACTGCAGTAACTACAGCTCTGCACCTTCATTTCTTGTTTATCGTTAACAACACATTCTGTGATAAATAATTCTTTCTCCACAATTTTTATCAACTAATTTTCATGACTTGTGTGCATGACATTTCCAGTCAGTAATTACTGGATAAGAATGATTAGTTAATAATGCTGTCAGTAGATATAAAAAAAAAATTGTGATTAAGCGCATCATTTCCCATAGCTAATTGCGATTAAGCGCATCATTTCCCATAGCTAATTGCGATTAAGCGCATCATTTCCCATAGCTAATCGCGATTAAGCGCATCATTTCCCATAGCTAATTGCGATTAAGCGCATCATTTCCCATAGCTAATTGCGATTAAGCGCATCATTTCCCATAGCTAATGGCGATTAAGCGCATCATTTCCCATAGCTAATTGCGATTAAGTGCATCATAGCTAATCGCGATTAAGCGCATCATTTCCCATAGCTAATGGCGATTAAGCGCATCATTTCCCATAGCTAATGGCGATTAAGCGCATCATTTCCCATAGCTAATCGCGATTAAGCGCATCATTTCCCATAGCTAATCGCGATTAAGTGCATCATAGCTATCGCGATTAGCATCATTCCCATAGCTAATGGCGATTAAGCGCATCATTTCCCATAGCTAATCGCGATCAAGCGCATCATTTCCCATAGCTAATCGCGATCAAGCGTAACATTTCCCATAGCTAATCGAGATCAAGTGCAACATTTCCCATAGCTAATCGCGATGGCACCAATTCAAGTAACATGAAACGTTTCCCAAAGTCTGAAGTGGGAGTTTGACTAATTGAAAGACCTAGTCCACACATCTATCTACTTTTTTGACAGCAATCGTAAAGCCGAGTTCATGATTCATGCACCAGCGTCAAGTGCCGCTTTGAACTCCACATGAAAAGCGCTCGCAGACAAAAACGTCTCATTCTGCATTTTGGAGATAGTTAATTAAAATGTGCATTAAATAGGCTGAAAAATACTTGGTTTCTGTCACAAGTTCCATCTGGGCTTGACTGTACATCAAGTAGCATTAAGAGCTCCTTTCTCCATCACTTTTTCACTAACACTGAATCACTGCTATGGGATTTATTCTTTAATAATGGTAAATGCATTAATTGCGATTAAGAATAATTAACATGTTAAACTTCTTTTATTAATCGTATGCATTAACACGTTAATTTTGACAGCTCTATTAGTTAATTAATCATTCAGACCACCATTTGTGAACCGGTTACATTGATCCACTGAAAAGACTCAAAAAACAATGAACTCACAAATTCACTCACCATACGTTCAGTAGTTTTACTCTACACAAGAGCAATATCTGACCAATGAAACATTTGAATGCAGAACACAACTAGAAAATGTATATTCTCTATAGAAATATCCATGACTTTTAAGATTTAAGCCATTTCCATGAATTTTTGAAGATTTCTAGGCCTGAAAAAATGTAATAAATTTCACAAAATTCTCTAATACTTCCAGGTTATCCATGACAATGGGAATCCTGTACCCAAATAAAAACCAAAACATGCAGTGAAAAATATAAAAGACAATATGTTTGTTAATAAATGTTAAGTATAATGATATTAGAATGCTAAAAATCTTACTTTTTCAGTGAATCTTTGAAAAAGCCAAGATTTCGAGGGTTTGCAAAGTTGTGTTTCCGATTATAAGAACTGAACGATCCCCTGACATGGCTGCACGACACCAGACAAACAAAATTTTAGAACAAGAGTCAACAGTAAGTCCAAAACAAAGAATTTAGTAGTGGAGAATAAATTTGTTTTAATTAAAAAAAAAAAAAAAAAAAAAATCACCCTATGCGCTATAGGTCACATTTATCTCATGGGTCCTTCTATGCAAATCATTTTCAAAGTCAAACAGACTGTGAATCACTCACGAGCTTGTCATGATTTTCTTAATGGAACTCTCAAGGTTGTTGTTGATCTTCTTCACCATGTCATAAATGTCCGAGCCTGGAAAGGATTTACCCTTGCTGCAGAACATTCCAAAAAAGTGGAAGAGGGCTTTCAAATTATCAAATTCAATCCAGCAATCCCCATAGGATACATTTCAATTTATACATTGAAATGTATGTTGTCAGGAAATGGTGCCATTTGTGCGCTAAATGTGTTCTCATGTCTTCAGCATAGAGGTCTTCACGGGTCCACCTGAACCCGAGGACCCGTGACCTGACCCGGGACCCGTACTGGTTCGGGTCCATATTTTAAATGGTCAGCCGTGTCCGGGTCCCATTCTTGTACTTCGGGTCCCGGGTCTGTTTAACATCTGCAGTGACGCGATGACTTTGACGATTTTGACGACCTTTGATGATTTCACGACCAATTGACGATTGGCTCTTTTATGTAGAAGGCGCGACTTATTCCACCATATCGGTGTTTGACAGATGACGTAAACCGAAGTGCATTATTGGCGTCGGTGCGACTTTTGAGATATTGTGGCTGGAGTTCGTTCGCAGAGAGCACAGATGACAGCAAATTAGCGATGCTAACGTCAGCGGCCGTGGCACTGAACGAGCAATCATTCAATTGATTTCAAAAGGGCAAACAGTGGAAGATATCGTATTATGCAAGATACAAAAAAAACACAAAGATGCAAAGTCGCGTTTGTCATCTGCCACCATGACAGCAAGTGGACTTTTGAAGCTGAAATAATGAGTGGATTATACATGCTCTTTCAATCAGCAATAGAGGAACAACATGGATGTTATTATGCCATATTTCTTGGCAAGGACGATGGATTGTATGCGTCACAGTCCAGTACAGGAGAGAAGGCTACTAACGTTACATTAGGTAAGACACAAAGGTTTATTTTCACAACTTGTAAATAAACTTTTTAATAGCAATTAGCTGTGTGATCTGTGCTGATCGGGATTCAATCGGGTCTGTGTGCCCTGACCGGGTCCCGGTCCAGATTTCAAATAATAGACTGGTCCGAGTCGGTTCCGGGTAGTGCATTTACGGCATTTCTCGGTTCTGCACGGGTCCGGGTCCAAACTTTAGAATACGAAACGGATCTGTGTCGGTTCCGGATAGCACATTTCCAGGTCTCTTCGGGTTCGGGCACACATTTTTGGACCCGTGAAGACTTGAAAATGTCTAGCACACATGGCACTGTTTCCATAACATCCCTTAACAAGACTACACAATTATGTTCGCAACCATTGACACTGACAGGACAGGTTTAAGTACCCAAGGAAAACAAGGAAAAATGTCATACCAATCGTTTTTGTTTAGTTGAATTTCGCAGCCTAGGATGTGCTGTATCTCACTCCGTGCCTTGTTGTTAAATGAACCTAATGCAAACAAAACACACAGCAGCATGATCTTACTCTATTTTACTCTACTCATAAAGCAGTAGTATAGTAAGACAAGGTACTCGTCTCCTTAGGTTAAAATGTTTAGGACGCTCACCATATTTCAATGTCTGAAGACAAACAGCCAGAGACGGGATGGCCACTGGGAGCAGCTCGCACAACACAGTGTGATGCTCATACCTTAAACATGCATTGTTTTTTATGAACTTCAAGTTTAATGTCATATGGCAACATTCATGTTTCAATATTGCAAGCAATATTATTAGGGTCAATCTCACAAAAAGTGTCTCGGTAAAATTTAAGCGCTACACTTATTAAAAGGTTTTGATCATTAACATTAATAAATGGATTAGGTATCATGAACTAACAATGACCTTTAACAACATTCATTAATCTTGGTTGATGTTCATTTATAAATATATTAAGGTTCACAAGTTAGTTTGCTATGCATTAGCTGATGATAACATGCAACGTTTATAGGAATATTCAGAGTTCAATCAACAGCATTTGAGCATAATGTTGATTACCACAAAAAATTATTTCGACTTATTTCGTCCCTCTTCTTTAAAAAAAAGCTAAATTCCAACACATTCTCATTAAAATTTGTACATATTTAACGAGGTACTATTTCGTGTGATTTTGTACGAGTTTGTTTGTATAAATTTTAATGATTTCATATGCAAATGCCCGGATGTCTAATGCAGAAGCGCGAGTTTCGCGCATGAGGCATTAAAGACATGTTTATTAATATTATGCCATTACCCGAACCCCTTATCTAAACCTAACCAATCAGTACAGTGTGTAGACATGTGTGACAAGGAGGAGGGCGGGGCCGGGCTGTAAGTGCACATGGCTGGGCCCCAATCGGGCTAATCAGCTGAGGAGAGGGACAAGGCCGAGCCGCATGCGGCAGTTCGAGAGAGAGGGAGCCATACGCAGCTGCCGTGTGCGTTTTTATAAAAATATTACTTTGATGCTTCATCCGGTTCCCACCTCCTCCTTGCCCATTTTAACCATGTTACAACACGTAAGGAAGCTGTTGTGTGTGACAGAAGCAAGTAATTGTCGTGTATTAGCGGCGTCATTGGCTTTAGTGAAAGTCGTACGAATCCATACAAGTGCAGTCGTACAATATCATACAAATGATACAAATTGAGAAAAGTCGTATTAATCCTTACGATTTAACCGTGAGAGTGTGTAGAAAAATTTTGGTTACAGTGAGGCACTTAAATGGAAGTGAATGGGGCCAATATTTTGAGCATTTAAAAAGGCAGAATGTGAAGCTTATAATTTCATAAAAGCACTTACCGTAATTTCCGGACTATAAGCTGCAATTTTTTTCCCACGCTTTGAACCTCGCGGCTTATACAATGACGCGGCTAATATATGGATTTTTCCCGCTTTCAAATTTTATAAAAAAAAAATAAATAAATAAATAATAATAAAAAAAAAACATTCTGCGACGTGCTCAGTTTTTTGGCGGCGTGAAGCTTTCATTAGACCAATGAAATTGCCGAACGGGTTAAGTTCAAAACAACTTTTTTGTTTACTGTTTAGATTAAATCGAAGCGCTCAAACTTCCCATCATTCTGATTACGGTAGTAATTTTGTCACCCTCACCATGGCAAAGACATGGAGAAACGCATATGATGCTGCTTTCAAGTTGAAGGCAATTGATCTGGCTGCTGCACGGGAGCTTGGTCTTAATGAGTCGATGATAAGACGCTGGAAACAGCAGCGTGAGGAATTGACTCAGTGCAAAAAGACAATTAAATCTGAGGCTATACTCCGACACCGAAGGAGATGACTTCAGTGGTTTCAGTGCACAGGACGAGGAAGATAGTGACTAATGACTTTATTGGTAGGCTACTGTTTACTGCAAATGTTTTATTACAAGCCGTGTGTGGCAGCGGGGGCGTGGTCAAGCGCCTGTCCGGGAGAGAAAAGCTGTAAGGGCGCTTACACCTGCGCTAAATTATGTCTAACACCGGTGTCTAATTTCAAGTGCCCTGCTTCACGTGTCCTTCTTGGGAAAACTGTCACACGGGCACCAGTGTGACAGTTTTCAGCAGGGCACTTGACGTTCCAGGTAAGGCTTTTAATGGCCACAGTTTACAATCAATTTTATAAAGTTTCTCAATTCTTCTATGCGCCAACACTAGACTGAGGTGTGTCACTCTCTCAGCTCTGTGGCTGCTGCCTTTTTATGCCGCTCTCCCCATGCTTACTGAAATTAGACACCGGTGTTAGACATAATTTAGCTCAGGTGTAAGCGCCCTTACCACTTTTCTCTCCCGGACGGGCGCTTGACCACGCCCCCGCTGCCACACCGTGTTTCGTTAAAGCCTGAGTAAAGTTAATTTGTTTCAATGTACCGGTAGGCACCTGCGGCTTATAGACAGGTGCGGCTTATTTATGTTCAAAATAATATTTTATTTAAAAATCAGTGGGTGCGGCTTATATTCAGGTGCGCTCAATAGTCCGGAAATTACGGTACACTAATTCTTTTGTTAAAACTCATGTATTATTTGAGCATTAAAGTAGTTTAAAATGCAGTTTTTGCAGTCGTTTTAGAGTTTCAGGGTTTACGACATTATGTCATCATGGCACTGAAGTTGTAAAATTGTATAAAACTTTACACAGAAAAGGTTTATAAGGGGGAAATTAACATTAAAATCATGTTAACACACACAGTGGTGTAGCTAGACCCTGGAAGATTGGGCTGAAGTCCCAAATCTTTTGTTAATGTTTTTTGTGTGTGATGAAAATAAAGAGAGAAAAAGTAAGGCTGGATTTATCATTATCTGTTGATAATTAATAGAAGGGATGTGCACGGTTCCCTTTTTTACCATTCGGTTAACCACACGGTTTCACGAACAGTTATTCCAGTTTTCGTCGGTATGTGAGAATAAAGAATATGTTCATTGCAAAGGAATATCAGCACAGCGATCTATGAGCATAAATAGCACAAGTCTTAAAATTATAAACTCTCACGTTAAAGTCAAACAAAAATAATGATCATAGGAGTTACACTACTGCGTTTAAATAGCCTCTTTGGAGTGCCTTGATTTTTAAATAGTTTAAAATCAGATGGCATTTAACTTGTCTAATTGTATATAAGTCTGCACACCAGAGGAAAAAAACACTTTCTGACCATTAAGTTGAAACTTTGCTTTGTTAAAAACAACCTGGAATCAAGTTTAATGGTGTAACGAAACCCAATACAGGTTTTTCGAGATACATTTATAAAAATCCAAGTTATTTTTAACTTTACTCTGCGATCCCACAATGGCGTTTTATTGGTACGTTAAATAAAAAATTTCGATTTCTAGATTAAAGTCGTAATATTTTGCAAATGAAGTAAAAATTTAGGATAATAAAGTTGTAGCATTATGAGATTAAATTCATATGAGAATAAAGTCATAGCATTTTGAGATTATAGACATATTATTTTGAGATTAAAGTAAAAATGAACAGAGTAAAGTTGTAACAGAAAATAAAGCAGTATATTGTGTGAAAATAAATGTCAATATTAGGCCAAACAGAGCGCCGTTATCAGAATGATCGAGTGGACGCCGAGCCAGCAGCTTCATTAATGCAAGGGATGGATGTGGAGAATGTAATCATATTTAGAATAGGATTAAGCAATAAGAAATCCTTAGATATTATTAGTTTCTGGACACAGCGGTTATGTAGGAAATTATATTTATTCAGGAGAAAGAGCCAGACAGACATTCGCGCAGTCCCGCTTGTTGTTGGTGATGCTTGGTCAGCTTTTTTGTTGTGTTTTCTTCTCTAAACAATACTGTAACTGAGGGGATGTTACCACATACAACGTCTTGAAACTGACCTATATAATTCACAGCAGTTCCAATTATTTTTCACTTCACTTGTGTGCAAGCCTCTCGTGCCTCCCTTGACAGGCGCCCACATGTAGAAAACTCCTGTACTAATACACCTCATTCATTAACAGAGAGCTCGCAAAAACAGCCCACAAATTCAACTTGGTTGCAGAGTCAAGTTATCTCCCTGGTTAGTGGTGTTGTACGTAAAGACCCAGATGCTCCATTTTGCTTTTGTCCACCACATAATTTTGATGTTACTTTCCTTTCAATTTATTCTCAAAATATTACGACTTTAACCTCATAAGCCTTCGACTTATTCTCAGA
This sequence comes from Xyrauchen texanus, assembly GCF_025860055.1. Classification (NCBI taxonomy): domain Eukaryota; kingdom Metazoa; phylum Chordata; class Actinopteri; order Cypriniformes; family Catostomidae; genus Xyrauchen; species Xyrauchen texanus. Next base: position 41,514,662 of record NC_068287.1, read on the forward strand.
ATTTTTACTTTATTCTCAAAATATTATGATAAATGACAATTGCAAATTTTAATTGTTAAATGACATTGATTTTATTGTTAGCGCTAGTTTCTGCACAATCAACAGTGGGCCGACAAGTTCTCGCTTTGATTCGCAATTTAAATGAAAAATGTGTTTGATTTGTTTTTTGGGCCTCATTCATGAAACATGAGCAGAACAAATTTTTGTGTAAATCGTTCGTAAAACCGTACTAATGTAAACATTTCACATTTTCAAAATGTTAGTTGGTACAAACATAATTTACACCTGCTCCCGACCACGTGAAAATCCTACAAAACTCCGGACGTGTTGTTTCAGGAAAACTGACATGACTGCATTTTGATAGACTTAAATTAAATAAGAAATGAAAAAAAAAACAAACAAACTAATAATTCAATTAGCGAAATTAACCTAAAGAAAATAACATACAAAAAGAAAAAACTTTTAGAAATATTTCTTTGCTGTTTGCATTTATTCTTTCAAAGTAGGCTCTAGTTTTTTCCCAACTCGGCTTATCATTTTCCTAGCAGAAGTTCTTGATACGGGATGAAAGTTTAATGGAAAGATGCCGTTTGCATTTGGTTTTCTCGAAAAACAATGTGCCCTTTAATGTGACTGTCTATTTTTTTATATCTGAAATGAGCTCGGCATCGGTAAATCGCGTTCAGTTGGTAACGTATGGTCAATGCTATAATACTGCTAAACCCATAAATAAACACATCACAGGCAGGTGCGTACACGGCGCACTGTCGTTTAGCTTGCATTTTGCATTTTCGGTCAAATGCCCTCTTCAGGCATTATGTCAATTTCTTTAAAGATTTTTCCTGTTGCAAGGGAAATATCACTTTTACCATCATTGCCCAGTTTTGCCAATGCCGCTGGCGATGCGCTCAACTGAACCAGAGAAGATTAATGGTGGTTGACATCCTCCTGCCGGCGTGAACTGAACACGTTTTTACGCTAAAGCTTAATTTCAAAGCATTTTTATTGACCTCTTGGACTGTTTAATTGACAAAAGAACCTCCGTTGACAGCAAAAGCATGCAACGATAATTTCACTTTCTTTTTAGAATGAACATGCGAGTGTTTGCTGAAAAAACTAAATAATAAAAACTTTTATTATAGTTCGTATAGATGTTAAAAGCTTCCTATTCTCATTTACTAGCATGTCTGAAGCTTTCCATATATGGCATTGCTATGGACATGGATTATGATAACTGTGAATGAACATACAAGCCTCCCGTTTACGAATGTTTGGAGTTCACTAACATACACACATTTTACGAAGCGTTTGTGAATCCGGCAGAACATTTTCGGAAGGACCATTTTACATGCAATTTGCTCATATATTTACATGAATGAGGCCCATTGTGCACCTGATGCTCATATAAAGTTCTGAACTGGGGTCAGTGTTGTGCGCTTAATATAATAATTATTTGACAGGTAGGGTGGTCATTTTTTAAGCCATGGAAGGAAAGATTCTTCTCATTTTTATTGTATAATATTGCCTGTGGGCTAAGCCCCGGATGACACGGAAGTCTAGCGACGCCCCTGCATCTTGTGGCTATACTTTTGAAGCGGTGAGTATTTTAACGTTTACGGATTGGTCCCCTTCACTTGCATTGTAAGTGGCTCACTGGAACCCGATTTTGCATTTACTTATTTTTGTACTAATAAACATTATGCCACAAATGGACTGTATTTTTCAGTGTTAGTTCAATAGTTAACAAATACAGTTAACTAATGTTAAACAATACAACCTTATTGTAAAGTGTTACTCATTAATAATGGAGCCCATTCATTTGATCAAATACCAAAATAAAAAAATGTATTTGAAGAAAAACTACAGCACTTACCTCTGCCAACCAGTTACTGCAATACCACTGAAGCGAATAGACTTGTACTGCGGCATTGAAGTAATGACTTTATGCCACTGTAAATGGTTTTTTAAGTGGTGATCTATTGGGGTCCATCTCTGGTCAATTCCAGAGGCTCCTTTAAAGGCACTAGCAAACCACACGCCTTGAAATCCAGCCTGCTCATACTTAGAGATAAGGTTACCTACAGATGGTAAGTGCATAAGTAAATACAAAATCAAGAAATTAATAGTAATAAAATAGTTTGACATCACATGTTGAATAAAATAGTGTGCATATTGATAAGTATTATTTATCTCATTAATTATATTAATTATAATTAATTATTTGTTGCAATAATCTTTTATTAGCAAATATTAGTATTTTTAATATTAAGTCAACATGAAATTACATAAGCAACCGAATTTACTTGTGTAATTTGATATATTTCTGATTAAGATAGGATATTTGACAAGAAAAAAAAACAAATACATCTCTTGACTGGATCATGAAAAGTAAGGTGTCAAAATGTTTTTGCAAAACGAATTTAAGTGCTTCATTGCACATTTTGCTGCAGTTTCCCAGTGAAATGTCCAGCAGGGGGCGCTAAAAGCGAGTGAAATGATATTGTAATCAGACGAGGCTTTTAAGGTGAATATTAAATGCTTGTTAATACTTTGCATGGCTTTTTATCTTTTTAATAATGTACTGTACATTGGTCAACTATTTGTTGTTTTTAATTGTGCTTTAGAAATAAATGGCCTTGCCTTGCCTAGATGGAGGTTTTAATGAGTGAAACGTTCATCCCTACCCTGTTACTTTAACCTAAACCTAACCAATAGTGTCCTAAAAGCAAATGAAAGGTAAATAAAAACAGATATCCCAGGGCTCCAGACTGCAACCAAATGGTCAAATTTTTAGAGACGGTGCGAGTATGCGACCTGCAAATTTGACGACATTTTGTTTTATATATTTCATGTTGAAAAAAGAGGAGGGCACGAGTCTGCCTGAGTTGGGTCAGTGAGTGATTAATCAACTGTGTGGGTAACGTCATCTACTCTCATCGTCCGTAATGGTGCGTTAACATACAACGCAAAGAAAATTTTCGCCTTGCATTGCTTGCACGAATTTGACCGCTGGATTATAAACTCACGTTCACCCGAGTATTCCCCCTTCTCTTCCGGAAAAGGACAGGAGGAGGGGCTTCAGTTAAAATGTGACTGTGATCTAAAATAAATGGCACATTGTAGTTTCTGTATATATTACCAAAACATTTATCAGAAATGCAGTTAAAATGGGGAAAATGTGAACAATAGCGTTGCAGGTCGATTTAAGGTGTGCGTCCCTAAATTTTCTGCCTGTGCCCCTATAATTTTCAGTTAGGGGCAACAGTGCTCCTAGTAAAAGGATTTAGTCTGGAGCCCTGCATACTTAAGGCCAGTTTATACTTCTGCGTCAAACCTACGGTGTAGAATCCACATATTGGCCAACGCGGTGGTTTACCTTTATAGTTCTGTATATAGTTGGTGTGCGTCGTTTTGTGTCGTATTGTATTGAGAGAAAATTCTGAAATATTTTCATAAATAAAAGCAATGCAATGGTATTCCTGGATTAAAAGGTAGGCTATTTGAAAGGCGTGTTCATTTAATATGTAGTATTTAGGTACATATTATTTATTATACGATGTTGCTTGCCATGCAGAGAGGCAATAAATCAGGCATATTCTGTGTAATTGCTTTTGACTCGCTTGAATATGAATAAATAAATAATGTGGCACACTTTCACGCTCCGTGCTGAAAACACAATGTGACACGATCACTCATCAGTAGATATAGATGCATAGATAAAATAATCTTGGAGAAAATGTGACGCTACAACAGATAATTTCTTGTCATGCTAGGGGCGGTCTCTGATAACACAGCGGACTAATCACAGCTGTTGTCATCTGCGCCGATGTGACAGTGCAGTTACATTATTGGAGGGGTGCTTGTCAGGCTACGCCATTACTGCCATAACTATGCATAGCCTACGTTATAGGTTCGACGCAGAAGTATAACTCGGCTTTTACCTTAAACGAACACCTAAACCTAACCGCTATTGTCATAAAAGCAAATGCGACATGAAAAGCACATTTTCTGATGCAACCATGTCATTTTATGTCACGTCTATGACACTTTCGGCTCACATGTCAACTTGCGTGCTTGACTGGTCTCGAGGCGTGGTCCTCAGAGTCCGACACTCTATCAGGTGTGCTACGAAGCAAGCTAATCACATTGTAATAAGTGTGTAAATGTAGGTGGGTTTGTATTACAAGCTTCAAATAATGCGTTAGAGTAAAAGTGTTTCAATATTCATAGCAGTGTGTGAGTAAAAGAGCTAAAAATAAGTGTTTATAAAGTCTTAATCAGCAGTTGTAGTTGTGATTCGTGTGAAAGTGAATAAAACGTACAGTAGCTGTAGCGCCTCTAGTCTTCATTTCACCAGGAAACTGCAGCGAAATGTAGAACGGCGCACATATAAGTCAGTTTGCAAAAATGTAGTTATAGTAATGTTCATTCTACGAGACTAGTTTGCAGCAGTGGACGTTACATGATTACAGGAGTTGAAAATATAAAAGGGATTCAGAACCTCAGCCGAAAAGGAAAATAATATCAAATGAGGAACATTTGCGTTATGATGAAAGATTACGAAGACAAATATTACAAAAACATTTTCTGGAATAAAGTGGACCAATAAATCAGGCACAATAAGACAAGGAACATGTAGAAAGTAAATAGGTTCAATGTAGATTTCACATTGACTTTTAAGTCATTATAAGACATTAAACAAGTCCTTACCTATCTTACCCACGTCCATGTTGGGAAGGTAGTTCCAAATCATGGGGGACGCAAGGCTTTGCAAACCTGATTCTAAAAAGGGAACGCTCATGTCAGGATCAAAAGCCAAAAAGGACTTTTTCTGCTATTGACATCAGCCTTTTTACTTTATTGCATTTATGAAACTTTCAAGGTGCACCAAGTAACTTTTTCCATTGTAAACATTTTTTACACCAAAAGAAATGAATAATACTTTTGAAAAATATATTTTAAACACTCTATGTACACTCACAAACTCGAAACATTATTTTAGTGTATTTAGTATATTTTTAAGATTTAAGCCTTAATTTTTTATTCAAAACTATAAAAAACTACTTAAGTATTGAACGGGCCGCCCCCTCCTGACTAGCCACATATTACTCACATAATCTTGGCAATCCCTCCTCTTTTCAGACACTTTTGATTGCAGTACAAATTAATAATGGATGACAAATGTGCCAGCAGATTGGGTATTTTTGCAATGGCTTCAATAACTAACACTGTTTGTGTGATTCACGCTGATAAGAGTCAGTATAAAATCCAAGCTCCAAGTTGTATTGGATGCTGAAATACTGTATAACAAAAAATTACTTGGTGCACCTTTAAGAAAATATTTTAAATAAATATACTGTACAATACAGAAGTCATGGTTTTTTATCACTCTAAATACTGTCCACAACACCTTACAAATAAACCTGTGGACTACGCATGATAACAGACACATTTCTTACAGCAGGCAATTTAAAGTTCAATCATGACTAAAACTGACCTTAATTGTTGAATGTGGCGCATTTGTACAGAAGCAATGCTTTAAATAATGAGGAAGATTTAAGACGCAGCTTTTCACATTTACTCGCTGATAGTAACTACAGGAAATGCACCACACGCTGTCAGCACGCTTAAACATTACGAAAAGTGTCATCTTTAATTCAGCACTTTAAAATCAACACAGCTAAAAATATTAAACTAGTTGGTTGTTGGACGACTAGTGGAGCATCCTGTCCAATTTGTAGGATGTGTATCTTTCTAGGACGTCTGTCTGCTTGATTTACATCCGTCGTCTTCAGTCAGTCATTCAAATGCTGCCAAACAGCCATTTTAAGTCGCCTTTTTTATTTGTATACGAGTCTGGTAGATCGAATTCCTCTGTTATATTTTGGAATTTGTGTGTTTATTAAGCTTCAGTTTCACGTGAATTGAAAGTTCACGTTCAGTTTGCGACACTGGCCACCGTCCGTAACCATAGCAACAGCTCCAGTACCCAAAGAGTTTTCCCATTTAGGCTTACGAAACTCTTCTAAAAACTCTTATATTATTTTACATTTTATATATATATATATATATATATATATATATATATATATATATATATATATATATATATATATATACTTTTACCATGTGTGTAAACTAAGCATTTCACTGTTTTTAACTGTGAACTGTTCTAAATTGTTACCGTTAAATTATTACCATTACCATTATTAAACCATTTAATCGTGTCATCCCTAAATCAGTGTAAACTCTTAAATATTTATACACTGTATCATTATCAAACATTCAGAAAAAGCATTAGGGTTAATGTATCATAAAAAAAAATGTTACATTTTCAGGAAATTACCATTATCTGAAATTCCTGTCCGCTTTCCTCACCATGAAAAACAACTGATCATTTCTATGGGTGCCTTTAACATCTTCAGTGACTCCACATATGACTCAAGTGATGTATTTCATGTTTTCTAAATTCATACAAAAGTTTTGTGTTTTGTGTAACTGCCATACAGACCCAAATTGTACTTTGTCAGCCACTGACTGTTTTGGATGTTTTATTCCTGCAGGGGGCGCTTGACGCTATGAACACCGAATCCTCAATGCATACGCGTTTAAATCTAAGAGCGCTTTATATCCATTAGGAGACATTTTACACTGGATAGTTATTTGTAATAAAAATGTGTGTGTGTGTGTGTGTGTGGGGGGGTACCCCGTCTCCCCCAATTCTATGCCAATGCTTTAAATACTCTTATTGTACCTTGTATAGAGTTGGAGCTAAGCTTCCTAAGCATGTCATCCCACAAAATCAGCCTGATTTCTGGCCTCATTTCGGTCATGAAATGCCCAACTGCCGTCACATGATTGAGAAACAGCTTTGCCATGTCTCCACTGTTGGCTTCCAACCAGCGCTTTGAATCTTCGCTTTCACCCAGGCCACGTACCTACATGTATTATATCAACAGCTGATGTAAGTTTACATTTTTACACAAGGTTAAGAGAATAGTTCACCTAACTCATGTTGCTCCAAACCCATGTGACATCCTCATTTCTAATGCCGGAGAAGCTACTTTGAAAATGTAGCTTCTTAAGCTTCAAGCTACTTATAACTTGAAGTGGTTAAAACTACAGTCAAGCAACTTTTTACAAACGTAGTTAGCTACACTACACTAGGGCTGGGTATTGATACAGATTTCCTGATTCGATTCCGATTCGATTCATATGGGTACATTTCTGTTTCAACATCGATTTTGCTTACATATAAAAAGTGACGAGGAGGAGGGCGGCCCCCTATGCACGCCCGGCCCCCAATTGGGCAAATCAGCTGAGGAGAGGGATAAGTGCAGCAGAACGCGGCAGTTCGGGAGTGAGCCACATGCAGCTGCAGTGTGTGCGTTTACAGTCAGGTCCATAAATATTGGGACCTCGACACAATTCTAATCTTTTTGGCTCTATAAACCACCACAATGGATTTGAAATTAAACGAACAAGATGTGCTTTAACTGCAGACTTTCAGCTTTAATTTGAGGGTATTTACATCCAAATCAGGTGAACGGTGTAGGAATTACAACAGTTTGTATATGTGCCTCCCACTTTTTAAGGGACCAATTCGCGGTTGCATAAAACTGAAGTATACTCTTGCCTTTAAGCAGGATGACAGACTCAATCAGCATTCACTTTCATTGCATCTTTTTTCCCACACAATAAATGTGAATGGTGACTGAGGCAGTCATCCTGCCTAACATCTCCTTTAGTGTTCCATGAAAAAAACATAGTTAACAAGTTTGGAACAACATAAAGGTGAGTTAATGATGACAGTTATTGCAGCACTGTAATCTAAAACCCACACACTTTTAACTGGTTTACAATGAATAAGGATCCACCAACCTCATCAGCACCAATGTGGAACCATTTTGATTCTGGGTGCTTCTTCATAACCTGTGTTAACATTTCTTTAACAAGCTCCATGCTTCCTTGAGCCAGAGAGTTTAGGCTATTGGGATGCTCAGCCACTTCTCTCAAGCTGAAATACTTCTCGTGTTTTAAGACAAACTAAAGAGAAATCAGAAAAGACTGCTTAAGTGTGAGCAGGAGTGTTAGACCAGCTGAATAAACAAAGCTGAGAGAAAGCACAGTGTATCTGTGGAGCGGAGGGGGGCGGGGCCGGGTCGGAATATCGCGCACCCGGTCCCAAATCGGCCTGATGAGGCGCGCAAGGGATAAAGGCGGCCGGTGACGATGGTTCGAGAGAGAGAGAGAATTACGGGCATGTCCGTCATGTGTGTGTTTATGTTTATGTGTTTGTGCTTTTGGTTTAAGTTTGCATTAAATTATGATTTATGTTGACAAGCCGGTTCTCGCCTCCTCCTTGCCCATCCTTAACTGTGTTACATTGGTGCCGAAACCCGGGAAGGAGGAGGGATGCCGTCCACCCAGGGGAGCGCCGCTGCCATCTGCCGGGTGACGGAGTAGCCCGACCGCCCGGATGCGGGGAACGGCCGCCGTCCACGGGGCAAGTGGGGAATGGATACCCCGACCGCCTGGAGTGAGGGAGCCACTGCCGGGAGCGGAGGGGCGTTCTGCCCGCTGGGGGTCGAAGGTTTGACTCCGGTTCGCCCGGGGTTGGAGCGGCTGTCGTCCGCCTGAGTGTGGAGGAGTGTTCGAGGACCACGCGACGGTACATCAGAGAACCGGTGAGTGAGCATAAATGATAATTTAATTAAACTCAATCCAAAACCACAAACATAAACACACATGACGGACATGCCCGTAATTCTCTCTCTCTCGAACCATCGTCACCGGCCGCCTTTATCATCAGGCCGATTGGGGACTGATTGGGGACATGGCCATAGCGCAAAAAATACTTGTTCTAATCCCAAATCCCGAGTTTACCTGAGCAAACAACACAAATTAGGTTCTTCTAAACTTGCCTCTAAGTGTCCAAACACCTGCACCAGTGGAATCAGCTCAAGCTGGTTCTGTTTGGCCAGAGACTTTATTTCTTCTATATCGTCCGGACTTTTCCATAAACAAGGGAACAAGAAGCCATCAAACAGAGATATTAGTTTGAATTAGTCATCAAATTTGAAATGTATTCTCCAGTTAATAAGACGCTCCGATTCAGAAACCCACCTGTACGCATAACTTGATTTGAGTATCGCAAGTTCACCCTCATATGGAAACATATCCTCATATTCCAGTAATATCCCATTAGCACCCAGAGATGAAAGCAAAGGGAAGATCTATAAAAAGGACATTAATGTAATATATATATATATATATATATATATATATATATATATATATATATATATATATATATATATATATATATATATATATATATAAAAACGATACATACATGTAACTATACGTTTACAACACAATCCTATTTGCATAGATCATCCCCACCTGTTCGAGATATTTGACTTTAGGTGCTGCACCTTTCAAGTCTAAATGGACAATCTTGAATGGAGCAACTGTATTAACATCAGTGGCTTGTTTGACTTCTAGGTGTAGCTCTTCTTGGTTTAACAGGACGCCTGCTGGTTTCTCATTACGAACTTCTAATCTGTTCGTGCTTGGTTGCTGGTTTTGTTCCTTTTTCAGTGGATCAATCTGATTATCCACCAAATTCAGCGGCGGGATATGGTGCTGTGACCAGAAACCAATACCTTGTATGATCTTTTCCCCTCTGCCCCTGTTTGAGCTATAAATAAAAGGTAAAAGAACTGAAATGACAAACTTGTTTGAGACATTTATGCTTGGTTTGACCGATGCTTTGGTGTGCACATGTAGATGGAGACCCATGAGAGGTGGAATCCTCACCTGGTGCTGAAGAAGTATTTCACTGTGGCAACAATCACCAAGCAGCCAATGATAAACCTCATGAACTTATGACTGTTCATGTTTATGTCTTTGAATGACAAACCTTAGAAATAAAGCCAGGTGTTAAAGTCAGCTGACCTGCATAATACAAGATTTGCAATGGAAATCAAGTCACTAAACAACATGTTTACTGATCACTGATCAGCCACAACATTAAAACCACCTGCCTAATATTGTATTAAGTTTCAAGTTTCATTGTCACATACATAACCATACACAGTACGACATGTAGTGAAATTCTTGATATGACTTTTCTCCCCACAGTTTACAATAAAGAATATATATATATATATATATATATATATATATATATATATATATATATATATATATATATATATATATATTTACTTGTATCTAGATAAGGGTAGAAATATAAGTAAAACCACAATTAAAAAAAAAAAATGCCCATTTAAAAACAATAAAATACACAATAAAATAGGGGAAAGAGAAATATACTATATGTACAAAGTATGCATATGAAATAGTGCATTGTGACAGATGTAGAGTAGCAGCAACCGTTTGACTGGCAATATATATTTTGTGCAGGGTAAAGTGCAATTGTGCAATAATGTTCAGTATGTAGTAATGTAGACCTGCAACAGATCAGGATATTGCTGAAGAATATTGCATCAAGTGTGTGGTTTTGAATAGTGAACCTAGTCCTGGTCGTGTCCTTGGTTCAGGACACGGATGGCCTGGGGAAAAGGTCCCCCTCATGACGCCAAAACAGCGCCAACCCGCATCACAATTGTACAGGGAGGTTATCTGAGTTACCGTAGACTTTGTCAGTTCGAACCAGTCTGGCCATTCTCTGTTGACCTCTCTCATCAACAAGACATTTCCATCCACAGAACTGCCGCTCACTGGATGTTTTTTTTTGTTTATGGCATTATTCGGAGTAAATTCTAGAGAGTGTTGTGCGCAGGGCTGGACTGGGAAGAGAAATCGGCCTGGGACTTTATTATGGGGGGTGTTCGCTGTCCTATTCGCTGGGCCGTTTGTGGTCCATTCTCATTTTACACAGCGGCTCATTTTAGCTTATCACGGCCAATTCGCGGCACGTTACGCGTCCGACACAACGGCCCACTCGGTTCTCCCCATGGCCAGTGCGCACCTGATCGGCCCCAAAAAGCGTCGGCCTACCGGGAACATGCCAGGTATACCAGCCCAGCCCTGGTTGTGCGTGAAAATCCCAGGAGATTACATGAAATACTCAAACCTGCCCAACAATCATGATACAGTCCAAATCACTGAGATCAAAAAAATGTCCCCCATTCTGATGGTTGATGTAAACATTAACTGAAGCTCCTGACCCGTATCTGCATGATTTTATACACTGCACTGCTGCCACATGATTGGCTGATTAGATAATAAAATGGATGAGTGTTGGTGTCAGATGGGCTGATTTGAGTATTTCTGGGATTTTCACACACAACAGCCTCTAGAGTTTACTCAGAATGGTGCCAAAACAAAAACATCCAGTGAGCATAAGTTGTGCAGACAGAAACATCTTGTTGATGAGAGAGGTCAACAGAGAATGACCAGACTCACATAACAACTCTGTACAATTGTGCTGAGAAGAATAGCATCTCTGAATGCTGTTCTGAGATGCGGGTTGGTGCTATTTTGGCGGCACGAGTGGGACCAAGACCATTAGGCAGCTGGTTTTAATGTTGTGGCTGATCGTTGCATATCAGTATATTTACTGCATTTTATGAGTTTGACTAAACAAGACTAAATCAATAAAGTAATTATGATAAAACCCGTAGTATTACATCAACAATCAATCAAGGTAAATCCTAATATGACTTGCATTTAATACTTGCTATATTTTAATCACTTCTGACTGCTCAGCGATAGAAGATGGGTCTCTTTACAAATTAATGCACATCGTTATTACTCAAAAAAATGTCAAAATGTCTACTTACTGTGGTAAAGAGCATTGATCCTATAGGTTAAAGAAGTTAGGTTTACTTCCGTTAGTGGTGAGCACAGCAAAGCATCTGTTATGTTGCAAAGTCAATGTTCAACCTGTCTGACGTGACTTCCCTCAAACATCTATTTGCATGGATATTGCACGCGGACTAAAGTGGGCAGACAGGTATCTCAACGGCGAACGAAACACCTAAACACGTACAACCTAAAAGTAGGGATAGGCGGATCGATAGTGAAGTATCTGACGTGGTATCAAGAATATCGATCCTCACATAAAAATATAAATTCTGAGTTTTTTTTTTTTTTCCTTTTTAAGCAAGTGATCTCATCATTTAGATAACATGAATATGAATGCATCTCATAAAGCTTCGAAATGGAAAAAAATATATATTATATGAGCGAATTTTTGAATGACACCGGAACTATTTTTTCTTCCGCTCATCTTGACCCACAGAACTGTTTACATACACTTTCAGTCACTGAGCGCTCGTGCAAAGAGAGAGCATTAACGCTTTCCTGAAGTATTGACAGAAAAACAGGAGTTATTCACACAAGATAAACCTAGATGTGACATTTATTATAATGACCTGACCATTTTTGACAGGTTTATGGTTGTTAAAACATTGATAATGATCTGTAATCCTCGTTAATGATACCCTCATGAACTCTTCCCATGGATTTACTGTAGTAATATTGTATTTGTTGGAGAGGCGGAGCTTAGAGCGCCTGTCAATCAACGGCATTATACAGCGGAGCAAGGCAGACGAAATACATGCCCGTGATATGTGCTAATATAACTTGTTGTGGGTGCTAAAGTAGTCCATGTGTGACTAACCACACACACACACACACACACACGCATATAGTCACGTGCACACAAGTACCTGTTCAAATACTCTCCTATACCCTCATATCAATTTGACTACCTAAATATGCAACCTGTCATGTGCCTGTGACTTATGGCTTCTTCTAGGTAAATAAACCCCTTTTGAAAGGAACCTGACTGTTTGGATCCTATCGTGTGTTCTGACCGACACGTCAGGAGGCGAATGGATAATTAGGAACCTCCTTAGTATACTGCTTTGTTCCTTCCCCAAACTATCAAACAGTATATTTGTAGTAACCACGACTGTATAGAAACCATGTTTTTTCTTTCTTTTTGGCAGTAACCAAGGTTTTGATACAATGAATCATGGTTTTACTAATTGTAACCATATATTTTTGGGTGAACAATTCCTTTACATTTGTATATATACAAATTTGCTAATAATTTACACACCCTCAGGCCATCCAAGATGTATGACCTTCTATCTTCATCAGAACAGGATTTAAGATTTTTAGGAAAGTATCCCAGGTTTTTAGCTTCATCCAATGCAAGTGAATGGACACCAATTTTTCTCAGCCCAAAAAGCACACTTAGTCAGCATCAAAGTAATCCAGACGACTCCCGCCGATCAAGTAATACCTTCTGAAGTAAATCGAAACGTTTGTGTGAAAAACAAATGGCTTATTATAAATGTATTAACTTTAAAATATTGCTTCCTGTAAACACTAAATGCTTCACATCACTGTCGTGTGACGTCATCACGTTGGCGCGTTATTCAGAAGTTCCGCTCTGTTTACCACAGAGGAACGCACTTCACGCAAGAGTTAGGTTAATTCAAATTGTTTTTCACACAAACGTATCGATTAACTTTGGTAGGCATCGTGTGGATTACTTTGATGCTGACTAAATGTGCTTTTTGGACCGTCAAATATTGGCGTCCATTCACTTGCACTGGATGAAGCTAAAAACCTGGAATAATCTCCTAAAAATCTTACAACCTGTTCTGATGAATAAAAGAAGGTAATTTACATCTTGGATGGCCTGAGGGTGAGTAAATAATCAGTTAATTTTCATTTTAGGGTGAACTATTCCTTTAAGTAATAATAAAGTTACAAGAATTCAGAAAAATTCAATTTAATAGAGGTATCTTATTGGTAGAGATATTGGCTATATTGGCCTAAAAGTACTTGTTATCATTTCGAAAATAAAAAAGTGGTACCGCACATCCCTGTCTGAAAGTGACAGTAAATTGCGCGTCACATCGAAGCTTTACGGCGCTTTTTGAGGCGGTTGACGTACTGATATCAGTAATGGCTAAAACTAAAGCATTTTTTTTTTTAAATGGTACTAAGCTAATAAATAAACAAATAAAAACTGATAAACTAATAACATGGTCTCGGGACAGTTTTAAAGGCTTTTTATTTTCATCATATCTCCTTATAAAGCCTCTGAAGGCAGCATTTTCCAGCTATCGGACGCAGCCTGAACTACCGTAATATGTCGTATATATGGGAAGTAAAAATGAGTATCAATTCCCTTCTCACTCCGAAGGTCAGAGCCATTGGAATACGCATTATTTTATTAAATCTTTTCCATGTTGAATGTTCATTCTTGACTGATATATTGACTTGGTATGTCGACACCTGGGATACTTTCCAAATGTCTTTGCAGCTTGATGAAATCACATTGCTTTGGTTTAGATTGTAATAATCCTCAGAAATACGACATAAAGTGCCTTAAAGATGCCTTGAAATGAAATACCGTTATCGTATAGTTGTTTTATATTCAAATGTCTAAAAGTTCATTTCGTCTGACTTTTAAAATTCTTTATTGCACAAAACTGTGAGGGACGTTAAATGTGCTTGCCTCTTATCAAGCTGTAGTTACATCCGCGTTCCGACAAGCCCCGCCTCTGACTTCACCAGTGTTTGTTATGATTGGTCAGGGCTCCTTTCAGGCAATCTGTGATTAGACAGTTGAAAAGTCGTTCAAGCATTCTTACCAATCACAGACAAGGGCGGGGCTTGTTGGAAAACGTTGTACACAATGGCGTCGCATTTCAGCGGAGTACTGCAACTCACAGATCTGGATGATTTTATTACTCCGTCTCAGGTTAAATGTCTATTTCTGTCAGTTATATTAAAAGGTTACTTTACTATACATTCCAAATGTTTACTTTAGCTTCACTTGATGTGTCAGGAAAAAAGGGTTACTTACCGAGCCCATATGAGCAGACAGAATGTAATTAACTTGTAGATCAACGCTACATTTTGTAGTGTTTTGAAGTGTCAAGTGTTTCCGACAATTCATTTATAATAATGTTCAGATCTTGTAAACGCATAGCATCAATTGTACTTGCTTATTTAGAGCTCTTAAAGGTACAGAGAGTAGAGGTCGCCCGATAGTGGATTTTGCAGATACTGATAACTAAGGTGGTGGGAAAGGCAGATTACTAGGCAGATAGTTTTTCAAATGGATTTAAAATCTCATTCTTTCTTTACTATGGCTTGCAAAGGCAGAGTCCAAAAATAATAAAATCTCAAATGCATTTTTTTGTTCAACCAAAATCCCAATAATAACCAGAAATAAATTCAGATTTGTTACATAATGTGGGACTTTTAAATATAAACAAACTTGAAACAAACAGGGACCCTTATTTTGGAATTATGAAATGGTGAAAAAACTATCGGCAACTATCGATTTTTGCCGATAACTGATAGTTCCAAAAAGCAACTATCGGTACCGATTAATCGGTAAAACCAATATATCAAACTTCCTCTAACAGAGAGTTGATCGGTCTCATAAACCAGTGTGCTCCCTACCTAGACAGCATTTGTGAGCCATTGGGTCAGTTTGTGTGCATTGGGTTTTTGAGTATAAATTCATTTTATTTACATTTTCATAGGAATGTGTGAAGCCAGTGAAGGTGGAGAAGAAACAGGGAAGATCTGTGGCCAAAATTCAAATAGAAGATGATGGCAGTTATTTTCAGGTCCAGCAGGTGAGTAGCAATCATGTGACATTTATTTAGAGTCAGTATTGTATGGTTGTGTCTATTTTACTCAAGAAATTTCTAAATTCAATATCGGTTTTCTGATAGAGTTGTCCTTTTAGTTTTCTTTGTTGTAAATTTGGTGATGGTAAAAAAAGACAAAATAGTGTCTTTTTTTTTCTCTGTCAAGAATGTTTATGCTTTAGACAGGAAATCACATATGTGCTCTTTTAAACAGGATGGCCAAAGGCAAAAGTTGGAGAAGGCAAAGATTACTCTAAATGACTGCCTCGCATGCAGTGGCTGCATTACATCTGCAGAAAGTGTCCTTATAACCCAACAGAGTCATGAGGAACTATATCGTGTGCTACGTCATAATAAGGTACATTATGTACATCAAATTTACATTGTTGCTTCACATACCTCAATGTAAAGTCAACATGAAACAGTGGTCACAACCCAATTTACTTCTATAACACTTTGCATTTCTGATTGAAACTGGATATTTAATGAGCAAAAAAACAAAAATGAAGGATGGGTTCCCTACCAGAATGAAGCTAGGTAGTTGGAGTGGAGGGGTTGAAAAATGTCAGCCAAAGTACACTGAAAACAAAATAATATTTTGGATAAATGTATAAGTAAATATAGCAGAAACGATTCTGTACTTTCCACATTGACTGAACAAGTTTGTTAAAGAGGGAACTTGAAAATATTAAGTAAATACAACATTTGTTTTTAATTCAAACATGTAAAAATGTATGCTTTAGTTTATAAGTAAATATTATTTATGATTGGTTATTTTTACAAGGTGTCATCATGTAATGTGAAAAAACTTGTTTTATTAACTCATTAATCTTGAGTCAGTGGTAAATAAAAGAAGTAAATTTTACTTAAAGCTGAAGTATGTAATTTCTGCGACACTAGCGCCACCGAATGTCAAAATTGCACACAAAAAATGAGCAGAATTGCAAAAACAAATGAGCAAAATTGCAAAAAATAAACAATGTATTCAAAACAGCTTCCCGAATACGCCCCTTGTCTGCTGTTGTTCAAGAAGGCTGATAGTCCCAACTCACTCCATTGGTTGAGTAATGTTGCTGGGATGGGCCACTCAAAACAAACTGGAAATTTTAAAGTGCCACAGAGACACAGTGTTTACAGTTTACCACTGAAAAAGTTACATGCTACAGCTTTATCTTTTTGAAGCTTCTGTTCCCATCATGCACCAGGATTGATTTATTATTGAGATTGCAATGTTTTACTGTTTACAAGTTTATTTACATGATTTGTATTGTTTCATTTTGTTGTTACGTCTTGTTTTGTGAAGTCTGAAGTTAATATTTTACTGAAAATTAGCAATTTGTGAAAAAAATAAAAGTGTGGTGATGGTGTAGTGGTCTAAGCATATAACTGGTAATCTGGTAATCAGAAGGACTCTGGTTCGATCCCCACAGCCACCACCATTGTGTCCTTGAGCAAGGCACTTAACTCCAGGTTGCTCCGGGGTGATTGTCCCTGTATTAAGTGCACTGTAAGTCGCTTTGGATAAAAGCGTCTGCCAAATGCATAAATGTAAATGCAAATCTGTTAATTGTTACCATGATCGTTTTTTGGTGCACCAAGTGTTGAGGTCTGTGTGGACTGCTCCGTATTATCATCCCTTTGCCAGTACTCAAGGTGATGTTGTCTAATAGACTATTTAGCATGCATGGATGTTTCTGAAGAAAGCTTCCATTTGTCATGTGGTACATTATTTAATGTGTTAACGATGAAAGATCAAAATGTGGAATGTTCTAGTTAAAGTTTCATTTAAATTAGTAAATGTTACTGAAATATGTAAGTTAAATGTTACTCTCTTAATCAATTTCATATCATGAAATTAAGTGCATGCTCTGCAAAAAACTGTGCACAAAAACTTTCGAAATAAAAACTTAAATTATACAATATTTGAATATGTTCTACTTTAAATGGCTTTTTGTAATATTGAGATTTTCTCTCTAAAATTACAACAGCAACATGTGTCTCTAAGCAGCAGGTTAGCAGCAGTGAGCAGAAAATGGTGGTGGTGTCTGTATCGCCGCAGTCAAGAGCTTCACTCGCCGCACATTACGGTCTCAGCAGCAGTGAGGTCGCTCTTAGACTCACCAGCTTCCTGAAGAACTTGGGTGAGAATGGGCAAAAAAACTGTTTTTGCTTGAAATTTATGTTACAGGTCATAAACATATTAAGAGATCAGACAACCTGCATGTAAATGCTTTTCTGATTTTTTTAGGTGTTCATCATGTGTTCGAAACCGGATTCAGTCGGTCTTTCAGTCTGTTAGAGAGCCAGAGAGAGTTTCTGGAGCGATTCAGTCGGAAGGACGTGGATAAGAAGGCCTTACCGATGCTTGCATCTGCCTGTCCAGGTAATCTTGTTTCAACCCTTATATATACAGTATATTGCATGTATAAGTATATGTATGTTTAGGATATGTAACCTCTTGAATGTGATCAAGAGGAAGATGGATTGCCAAACAAAGCCGAGCTGCTTGAGTTTTTGCTCCAGGAGTGGCATAAAGTCACCCAACAGCAATGTGAAAGACTGGTAGAGAGCGTGGCAAGACGCATGAAAGCTGTGATTGAACATCAGGGTTATTCCACCAAACATTGATTTCTGAACTCTTCCTAAGTTAAAACATTAGTATTGTGTTGTTCAGAAATGAATATGAACTTGTTTTCTTTGCATTATTGGAGGTCTAAAAACAGCATCTTTTTGGTTATTTTGTCCAGTTGTCATTTTCTGCACATAAATACTCTAAATGACAACATTTGGGAGAAATGTCAGTACTTAATATAATAAAACAAAATGTTCATTTTACTCAAACACACACCTATAAATAGTAAAACCAGAGAGACTGATAATTTTGCAGTGGTCTCTTAATTTGTTCCAGAGCATATATAAATACACAGATGTGCCAAAACATTATGACCACTCCCAGGTGAAGCGAATAACATTGATAATCTCCTACCAATGCCACGTGTCAAGGTTTGGGTAGATTAGATGGTGTGCGAACAATCAGTTCTCATAGTCAATGTGTTGAATGCAGGAGAAATGAGCAGGAGACCTGAGTGACTTTGACAAGGGCCAAATTGTTATGGCCAGACGACTGGGTCAGAGCATCTCTGAAACAGCAAGGCTTGTTGGGTTCTCCCAGCCAGCAGTGGTGAGTACCTACTGACAGTGATCCGAGGAGGGACAAACCACAATCCGACGGTAAAGTGTTGGGTGCCCAAGGCTCATCGATGCATGAGGGCAACAAAGGCTATCCCGTCTGGTCCGAACTGACAGAAGGTCTACTGTGGCACAAGTCACAGAAAATTTGAATGATGTTTACAGGAGGAATGTGTCACAACACACAGTGCATCACACCTTGCTGCATATGGGGCTGCGTAGCCGCAGACCTGTCAGAATGCTCATGATGACCCCTGTCCACCACTGAAAGTGTCTACAATGGGCACGCAAGTGTCTGAACTGGACCTTGGAGCAGTGGAAGGAGGTCTGCCTGGTCCGATGAGTCCCGTTTTCTTTTACATCAGGTGGACGGCCGTTTACGTGAGCAGCGCCGATTACCTGGGGAAGTGATGGCACCAGGATGCACTGTGGGAAGATGACAAGCCAGTGGAGGGAATGTGATGCTCTAAGCAATGTTCTGCTGGGAAAACCTGGGTGGATGTCAATTTGACACGTGCCACCTACCTAAACATGGTTGCAGACCTGGTACTGATGGCTGTGGCCTCTTTCAGCAGGATAATGCGCTCTGCCACACTGCACATATTATACGGGAATAGTTTGAGGAACATGATGAAGAGTTCAAGGTGTTGCCCTGGCCTCCAAATCCCTCTTAACTCAATCCGATTGAGCATCTGTGGGATGTGCTGGACCAACAAGTCCGATCCACAGTGGCTCCACATCGCAACTTACAGGACTTGAAGGATCTGCTGCTAATGTCTTGATGCCAGATACCACAGGACACCTTCAGGGGTCTTATAGAGTCCATGCCTCAGCATGTCAGTGCTGTTTTGGTGGCACACAGACGACCAACGGCATAAAGTTTTGGCTAATAAGTGTATTTATGTATTTAGATCTGTAAAAAGTCTTCTGCCATGTTTGGTAGTGTGTTTTATCATGGGACCAAGCCATCGGACTTATTATCTGTTCCCTGCTGAGATTTGATTCTTGTTAAATAACCTTTCTATGTTCATTCAGGGTGGATTTGTTATGCTGAGAAGACTCATGGGGAATTTATCCTCCCTTATATCAGTACGACCCGCTCACCTCAGCAGATGATGGGATCTCTAGTCAAGGGTTACTTCGCCACTCAGAAGGTACTAAAATACAGGTCAAAAAAGCCGGATACCAGTAATGAAAATGCATTTAGGAGTTCAACAACAGTCCCTTAGGAGGTGCAATTTTCATGCTTTACACATAATCACCCTTTCTTACTAAAATGTTTTATGATTTAATAGTAGCAACATTAACTGAGGTATTTCCCCTGTAAAAAATGGTTTAAACTTCAGAGAGCAAGAAACTGTCTTTGTGCCAAATGCATCAGTGTTTCCTTTTGTACCTTTTAACTGTTTAATGCAAGATCTACAACCATGTCCATGTGGATCTGCAATAGTAATCCTCTGCTTTGATAGGGAGTTTCACCACAGAACATCTACCATGTGACTGTGATGCCTTGCTATGATAAGAAGTTGGAAGCCTCAAGACCAGACTTCTACCTGAGCTGAATATGAGACTAGAGAGGTGGACTGTGTCATCACTTCAGGTGTGTGAATGTAAAATCATTAAAAGGATGAACTAAGTGAAATGGCAAGTGGTGGTGGTGTAGTGGGCTAAAGCACAGAACTGGTAATCAGAAGGTTGCTGGTTCGATCCCCACAGCCACCACCATTGTGTCCTTGAGTAAGGCACTTAACTCCAGGTTGCTCCGGGGGGATTGTCCCTGTAATAAGTGCACTGTAAGTCGCTTTGGATAAAAGTGTCTGCCAAATGCATAAATGTAAATGTGTTGCAAGAATGTTGCTCAGCCCCTCATCTGTGTGGTTTGTTCACAGGTGAAGTGCTGAAGATGTTGGAAGAGGAGAATGTTATTTTGAGGGACGTGGAACCGGCACCTCTAGACTCAATGTGAGTTCTTAATGATAAACAAGGTATAATACACAAACCCTTTAAGGAAATCAAATAGTATTTCTTGGTGTGTGTGTGTTGCTTTAGGTTCAGTAATGTATGTGGAGAGGAGTTGCTGAGTCATGCAGGAAGTGGATCGGGAGGGTATCTTCATCACATATGCAAACATGCAGCCAAACAACTCTTCGGGGTTGAAATACAGGAACTTACATACAAGACAATGAAGTAAGTCTGAATTGACCAATTCAGATTGTAACAAAATCCCAAGAACCATGATTTTATTGATAGACAATTTTTAGCACTTAGTTCCATAAAAGTACACGTTTTTGTGCATGCACCATGGCAATAGAGCAGTTGTTTTGTACATGTATCGTAGTAATATCACTGTATTCTTTGAATTACTTTGGAGTACCATGTAAATACTATGGTATATGAAACAGTAATCATTCAGTACTGTCGTATAGACCAATCCCACTGTTTACAAACATTGCCGTGCATGCGTAGTAAGTGATGGCAGAAAGCCAGCAAACTGTTGCATTAGATTTGAAAGCTAGCGTTAACTAGCTCCTCTAAATATCGCTAAAAGATCAAGTAGAATAGAATTAGCCTTCAGGTTTGGGTACAATATTGCGAGTAACATTGCTAGTTTTAATAATCCATTAAATGAAAGTATAAGTTAACAACACGCCTGCAATGAAATGTTTGCTGAAAAGCCGTGAGTTGGAAATGAGGGTCATTCTAAAACGCTTTATGTAAAAAAAGCTTAACATGGCTCAATGTACTAAAACAGTCATATTTGAACACCAAATTCATTATGCACATCATTAAGCCACGTTAAGCATTTTCTTTATGACAGGTTTTCTATGGGAGGAAAACGCTTTGCGTGCAACTTTGCGCATTGCGTTTAGATTCTGGGCTGGTCTGCTTCTCAGTATGTGTCATTAATAACATGCATACTGAATTTGGTGGGGTTTTTTCTATTGTGATTTTGACAGCGCAGCACAGAATTTAGTTTAGCTTAACCAGACCTTTTAAAGGTAACGGCTAACTGTTTGAGGACTGTTGGGTCAGCTAACTATAGATTTGGTTTACTGTTCGCGCCAGTCTTTTTTGCCACCACTTCCAATTTTGACATAGGCGGTGACGTTGCCAAAGTAGTGGTTTATTATACATCATAGTATACATTAGAGGTTGACCGATAACTAAGGTGGTGGAAAAAGCTGATAACAGATTTATGGCCGATTCGATTTTAACATTATTAGAAAAATTCTAAAAATGTATTGAATATGAAAAATATCTTTCATTACTTTGAAGGACACCGAAGCTACAAGATTGTAAAATGAATAAAGTCCTGGATGCAGTTTGTTCAACCAAAATCCCAATAAACAAAATTAAGATTTGGTCCATAACGCGGGACTCTTAACTATAAACAAGCCCAAAACACAACAGGGACTCTTATTTTGAAATGACGGTGACTTGGCAGCATTATAATGGTCTTTATGTAAGTATTTACCAAATTATGCATTTAATAGCCTATATATTCACCAGATGAAGGGGGGGTAGTAATTTTAACAAATTTTTTAACAACTCTATAGTTTTAGCTAGTCGTTTTGGACGTCTACTTTGTGCATGACACGAGTAATTTTTCCAACAATTGTTTACATACAGATTGTTTCACTTTTAATTGACTATATCACAATTCCAGTGGGTCAGAAGTTTAAGTTAACTGTGCCTTTAAGCAGCTTGGAAAATTCCAGAAAATGATGTCAAGCCTTCAATTAGCCTCTCAGAAGCTAATTGTCTGGAGTCAATTTGAAGTGAGGAATCACCCTGGGATGCATTTTAAACAGCATTGAATGAGTTCCCATCTATGTTGGGCACTTAGTGGCTTCTTTTCTTAATTATTCGGTCCAAGTCATCAATTTCAAAAACTTTTGTTTTTTTTTTTAAATAAAACATTTGTTTTGTAATGAAATAAATGTTTATGTTGGCACAATTATATTGTTTTCCACAAAACTAATTTTAAACATTTAAGCATATGCCTTCAAATCAAAAGAATTTGAAGATCATGAGAAACATTTCATTCAAGTGACCCCAAACTTTTGAACGGTAGTGTGTGTGTGTGTGTGTGTGTGTGTGTGTATATATATATATATTATTGTTTTTATTATTATCTAATCAAAATAACAAAATATGCATTGAAGTGAGGATAAAAATATGGATTGAGTTTGTCAATGATAAAAGATTTAGAGAGAACAAGTTCCAGATAGAAACAATCAGCACCGATTAATCTGTAAAACCAACATATTGGTCTGACTTTAGTGTACAGTATATTACTTGATGCCATCATTGTATTATGGTAGCATTACATAAATTAACAAACATACAAAATATTATGCATTTCTTTGTTAAATAGGTCAATTAATTATTTTAATTCTTTGTAATCCTTCATTTGTGTTTGTAATTTTTCTGTTGTTTCTATCAGAAACAAAGACTTCCAGGAAGTGACTCTAGAGAAGGACGGTAAAGTTCTGTTGCAGTTTGCTGCTGTTTATGGCTTCCGGAACATTCAGAACCTGGTGCAGAAGCTGAAAAGAGGGAAATCACCTTATCACTTTGTAGAAGTGATGGCATGTCCATCCGGTGAGATGTAAAGAAATTCTGCAAAGTTTTGCAGGGTTCACACAAAAATGAAAAGTCTCTCATCATTTACTCACCCTCATGCCCTCCCAGATGTGAATGACTTTCTTCTGCTGAACACAAAAAGATTTTTAAAAGAATATCTCTGCTCTGTAGGTCCTTACAATGCAAGTCAACAGGGTCCAAAACTTTGAAGCTAAAAAAAGCAGCATAAAAGTAATCCATACAGGGGTAAAATCCATATCTTCAGAAACTACATATGTGCGGGAGAGAAACAGTTAATATTTAAGTAATTTTGTTACCATAAATCTCCAATTTCACTTTCACATTTTTGTTCTTTTGTTTTTGGTCATTCACATTGCACATCGCCACCTACTGGGACTTTATAGTCAAAAAGGATTTAACCACTGGAGTCTTATCGATTACTTTCATGCTCACTTAATGTGCTTTTTTGACCTCAACGTTTTGTTTAACATTCACTTGCATTGTATGGACCTACAGAGCTGAGATATTCTTCTAAAAATCTTTGTGTTAAGCAGAAGAAAGAAAGTCACAGATCTGGGATGGCATGAGTAAATGATGAGAGAATTTTCATTTTTGGGTGAAATTTTAAGCACAATTTAACAAATTGTTGATATTTTCTTAAGAAAATGAGTGAGATTTGTCCGTGCAAAATTCGCCATTGATTGTTTAGAAAACCAATAGCACACCTCTCCTTGACAAGCCTCATTATTTGAGGTTTCATTTATGTCTGTAGCAAACATTTAGCTAATATTTGGGGTTAGAGATTTGAACAAACCCCATGCCCCAAGTATGAGCAATAATAATAGTGATGCTTGCTTTAGCACACACCCAAAACATGACAGTAGGATCTTACTGTTCAGTATTTAAAGCCTTTGATACAGAACTTTTGAATATCGTCTATTCCAAAATTTGGATGATGTTTGTTTAGTGGCTCAGTGATCTCAATTTCTTCATTTTAACATGAGGTCTGATTCTCACATTTTTTCTTACTTACATTTTTAGGATGCCTTAATGGCGGAGGGCAGCTCAAGGCGTCATCTGATCAATCCAAGAAGGAGTTGCTTCAGCAAGTAGAAGAATTGTATGGCGCTGAACGCACCTCGACGCCTGAGGAGGACACACGAGTGGCTGAACTTTACCACAGCTGGTTAGAAAGCGTTGGAGAGGAGAAAGCCAGACTGTTACTCCACACACAGTACCACGCAGTAGAAAAAAACAGCAGTGGACTCAGTATAAAGTGGTGAAGAGCCGAGATGTTTCTGAGACTCTGTTGTTTGTTTGGACTTTTAAAGGAACAGTTCACCCACAAATCGTTTACTCGCCCTCTTGTTGTTTAAAACCAATATGGCTTTTATCTGTGATGTACATTGGAAATGTTAGCCTCCGTCACCATTCACATTTTACTGCATTTTTCAATGAAAATAAATGGTGAATACCATTCTGCATCACACTGAAGAAAGACATAGGGGTTTAAAACAACATGAGGGTTCGTAAATAATGACAGAATTTTAATGTATGGTTGAACTGTTCCATTAAGTCCATCTTTAGCATGGATTTGACACTACACCAGCTGTACACTCATAATCATGTGTTATACAAATATGGAAATAATTGACTGATTAAGTAATGTTTTCCTCAAGCAAATATTAAAAGCAAATGCTGAACATTTCTGGTTGGGACATGCTTTTTTTTTTCGTATCAAAGTGGCCTTTTGTATATATTGTATCCATACATCTTGATAAGACCCACAGTTATGTTTATTTTTAACATTGCCATACATTTTCATGTATAGTTTCTTCAACTTTATTATTTTTATTATTATTCTTTTTCTCTTCTTTTTGATGTGTAAACCTGAATGTATGATATTCCGTGTGTGTGTGTGTGTATATATATATATATATATCATATTTGAGGAAATAAAATGTATTTTACTCAAACATTTGACATGTATTTGTACATTTATTTACAGCTATCATTTTTTTCTTAATAATAATAAAATGCCTGATTTTAATTCAAGCCAATCTCTGATTTTACATAAAGTTTAGCATTATTGAACAACGTATGTTATTTCAAGAGGTGAACGGATACAGCGTATGGCATAATTTCCTGTGAAGATAATACATTGTTATCTCATACAGAGATAAAGTATTTCAGGTGAAGCCGTTAGAATTCTCAAACAATCTATTCAAATGATAACATATTCAAATCTTTAACTGTAGTTATTAGATGCCACAGTTACACAATCCAGCCACACACACACTTAAGAGTAGTTTCACTGTTTGCATTCTTTTCAGTTATAATTTTACAAATATACATAATATGCATTGTTTTTTATAGTTTATATATATATATATATATATATATATATATATATATATATATATATATATATATATATATATATATATATATAAACAAGCAAAAATATGTCAAATATATATTTATTAAATATAGTGTTATAAACAAGCAATATATTTAAAATGCAATCTAATGATATATATTTAAAATAAAAGCAAACAGCAGTTACTTTAACATTAAGACTTTAATTGAGATTGAGCACAATTAGATCTTCTCTGTTACTTTTGATGACGGAAAGTGCCAGATCAACTGAAACCACAACAACTGAATGAGCTTAAACAAAAGACGAAAAAGCTGAAACAAGCATCTCCAGTGTTCAACATTGTCTACATTCAAAATAAACCGGACACCACAAAATTAAAGCATTTCAATCACAAACAATTTTAAGATTGATATGAACATACATAATATAGTTTGGTTGGAACACCGCTTATTGACAATTGTTCACAAGACCCAATAATATCTCAAAATATAAAATATTTCTTTTTGATTTACAAAATAAAACATTGCACATTTAGACAAACATGGCCTGGATCCTTCAGAAAAGTGACAAAGCCTGAAAATGTCAAAATTAGAATTTAAAACGTACGTAAACTTACATAATAAAGTGTAACCTATAACACAGAGCTAGTGCATGATCATAACTTCTTATATATGCAGATTAACACGAAAACATTTGCAACTGTAACTATAAACAGTAATATATATATATATATATAGAGAGAGACAGAGAGAATTATAATCTTTTTCAATTAGATGTATTGCTTGCAACAATGATTTTCACAAATACACTGTATTTCTGTCATACAGGTAAATAATCTAGTATATTGCTCATTTAAGACCATTAGTTGACTTCATAAAAATAAACAGGTAAATAATTGTGCTATTGCTTTCAATGGAGCGTATGTAAATGCAACTAAAGTTTCCATGTACCATGTGTCTGCAGGAAGTTCTGCTATTGCTAGTGAAATGTCAAGCACAGATGATCGTACTGGTGATGGTTAACACAAAGGCGAGCCTGAGATGACATGGGCTCAATCCTTCGGAACCCTAAAACTGTCTTTCTCCTTACGGATGCTCCTCATGGCTTCAATTGGGTCACTGGTCCCAGCATGCTCCAGTACAGACTTCTCTCTGATGTGTCAACACATGGAATTGAAAAAAGAAACAATATTTATTATATATATTATATATATATATATATATATATATATATATATATATATATATATATATATATACACACACACACATACACACACATTTATATTATTATATGTATTTTTGTACTTTTTTTGCTTGTTTCTTTTTTTCAAACAAGGACATCTGAATTGATTTTAAAACTATGATTGCTTTGTATTTTATTTATTTATTTATTTTTTTGTTGCCTTCATTTTATTTTTGTTGTTTTTTATTTTTTCAGTTTATCAAGCATAAGAAAATGCAAAAGAAATAAAAACAGATTTTATACAATCTTTGCTTTTATTTTGTATTTATTTTGTGTATTTTTGTGTTTTTCAAACACAAGGATATGCGAAAGAAATCAATTTATTTCAACAATCTTTGAAACAATTATTGTTTGAATGTATTTATTTTATTATTGTTTTTGTCTTTTTTATTTTTCTGTTTTTCAGACAAAGAAATTTGAACTGCTTTTAAAACAATTATTGCTTTGTATTTTATTTATTTGTTTGTTTTTGATGCCTTTATTTTATATTTGTATTTTGTTGTCTTTGTTTTACATTTTAAGTGCATTTCAAACACAAGTAAATACAAAATAAATCAAAATGGATTATAAAACAATCATTGCTTTATTGTTTGACTTTTTTTATTATTATTATTGTTTTTTTTAAATCTTTTTTTACTTTTTCAAAAAAGGAAATTTGAATCGATTTCAAAACAATTATTCCTTTTGAAGTTTATTTATTTGTTTTTGTTGCCTTCATGTTTTTATATACAAGGAAAAGAGCTTTACTTTCTATTGATTTTATTTATTTTGTATGTTTTTATTTTCTGTTTTTCAAACACAAGGAAAAGAGAAAATATTTTTTCAAATCATTGCTTTCTTGTTGTTTGTTTGTTTTAATTTTTAAATTAATGTTATATTTAATTTTATGTGCATTTTATGTCTCTTCTTTCTGTTAATGCCTTTATATTGGCTTGAACTTGAATCAAGCTGAAAAATATAATGTTTAAAAATAGACATTACTAACTATGAGCTCCACTTCCTTGTTGCCCAACAATATTATTCCAAGTTCAACCAAAGTTTGTGTTACTCAGAAGTCAAGATCATGTAAAATGCATAGACAGGAAGTGCAAGTTGGTGATGCAATGTTGAGAATAATTGCACATACAGTACCTGACTCTCATGAATGGGTTAAATGTGAACTCATCTGCCACCGTGGAAGGAATGGTCGGCTCTCCATTGTTATATTTCTCCTATCAGTATAAAATAAAGGTTTTTCCTTTTGTACACTTTGTAAGGGAACCATCTGCAAAGAATATAAGGGTTAAAGAAGAAAGTTAAATACCTTGGCCCATGCTAATTTTGTTCGAATGGCTTCATTATTTGGTTCAACGTGCCGTGCAAATTTCAAATTGTTGATGGTGTACTCGTGACCACAGTAAACACGCTGAAACAAACAAACAAACAAACAGAACATGTGAGAGTTTAGATTCACATTTACATTAAAATCTAATTTACCATTTATAGAAACATTGTAAAATAACCATTTACAGTTTGTTTAACAAAAAGTGTTCAAAACATTGTTTATGGAGTAATGTCAGAAATGAACTTTTCCATTAAGAGGAAATATTTGTCCCCTGGTTTAACGTTTTTGGAGTATTTAAAAAAAAAAATATATATATTATATGTTTTCTGATCATATAGAATACTTACTGTTTGCCATCCTTTTTATTTTTAATACATGTATTAACATAGCAAATAATATTATGAGATATGCCCTGGTAATCTGGCATACTGGGCATTTTCCCGGTGGGCTGACACACTTTGGGGCCGATCAGGGCGGATCAACCCCAACCCCCCATCTCTTCCCAGTCCAGTCATGTGTCTGATGTTACAATTAAAACAACGATGAATTCATTACCAGGTACACACATTTACAATTTCAGAGCCATTGTTTTTCCACTTTCGGAGAAAAGTGTTCAGTTTTAAATGGTGAAATCATTACCGTCTCTGGAGGAAGACGGCCTAAAACCTCTATCAGGGCTTTGTACATCTCTTCAGCTGTACCTTCAAAGAACTTTCCACAGCCGGCCATGAACAAAGTGTCCCCTGCAAATTGTATTTATGATTTGAATATAACAAGAATCAACTGCCTGTCAACAAACAGAGATAATAAGTGGTGCACCACTCACATTTTCTTCAGATTATGTAAAAATCTAGAGAAATCTAAAAATATAAATACGTATTAAAGTCTTTAAAATAAAGAATGTCTTTTGCAATCATTTGCAAACACAGAACACATTCCAGTTATTTATATTCATCAGTAAAGGCGAATATATCTGTTTGGTTTTTTAATTGCTAAAGAAATATAATTTACTTGGCCGTTAACTTGAAACTTGCTGTTGTGAGTAAAATATGTCTCACCCGTGAACACAGCTGGTGGTTCGGTGCTGTTTTCTTTTGTTACGAAGTAGCAGATGTGACCACTGGTGTGACACGGCGTAAACAGACACTTAACATTCAGTGAGCCCACCTGAGATCATACAGAAAATAAGATCACAGTTTAATCAAATTGACAAACCCCGTGACCTGAAACGTGCCTCCTGAACATGTTCTGGATTGAAGAGCATCGGGCAACATGAGGGTGAGTAATTGAAGAATTTTCATTTTTGGGTGAACGATTTTTTACCCTTTAACAGGTAATAATACGGTCTCATCAGGCTCACCTTGAAAGTGTTGTAGTGTGTAACTTTCTGAGTCAACGCTCCCACTCTGTCATCTCCGCCATACACTGTAAGACCCGGCATTAACTTCACTAACTTCTCATTACCTCCAGCATGATCCCTGCAAGTGATTTAGAAACATTTACATCAACTTTCCTATTAGTTTCCGATGCATTTCTGCCCTTTTATTAGCGCATATTGGCTGCATAAACAACAAAGAACCAAATATAGTTTATTTCAGGCCTGACTCACCAGTGATGATGAGTGGTTAGGACGGTTTTGAGTTTCACGCCATGCTTTTTGGCTGCATCTACTACCTGAGAGAAATGACAGGGTTGAGTCCATTGGATACGGTATTGAATGTGCAAAACACAATGAGGAATTCGTACTTTCTGTGGCTCTACTGGATCAACAATGGCGGCTTCCTTAGTGTCCTCATCAATGAGAAGGTACATGTAGTTGTCGGTGAGAGCAGGCAGCAGTTCTACCTTCATGTCGGACTGTTCCACCAGAGATGATTTCCTAGGAGCGGAGTGAAACAAGGCTGTAGGAACTTGAAAAACAGATCAAAATTATGCTTTAGTGCATGTTCTATCTTTATAAATAAATTCTACAGATGATAATGTACAATGACAAAAAAAATAGCTCTTTGGCTGAACTTGATTCAGTGGTACAACATGTTTGAAATGGGTTTTCTTAATTTCAAATGACTTTGTAATCTCAACACAAACAGTTTGTGTAGAAAGAACCTAGTTGAATTGGGTAAACCCAACAAAATTAGACATGTCAGTGTAACTCAAATAAATCCATTTCATTTCTTTATGTACTAAATGGTAAAAGTGAATGTTAGCATGCTAAATACATGCTGGTTGGAAGCACTACAGAGTGTAGTTTAGTAACTATGCTATGATCAGCGTAGCATTTGCTGAACGAAGCGAATCAGCTCCCTTGTTCAGTAGTCAGTGCACTAATCAGGGAGTCGGCCATATTTTGGGCTGTCTTAATCACAAAATAATTGTTGCTCACCATGTTCACTAACCGGAAATGTCGTCAAGTCTTGTGAAGTCTCTAAAAACGTTAGAAGATGGGCACATAGTCTGCACTTATATAGCGCCTTTTTAACCTTAGCGGTATTAAAAACGCTTTACACTGTGACTCATTCACCCATTCACACACACACATTCATACACCAATGGCGGCAGAGCTGCCATGCAAGGCAGCTAGCCTGCCATTAGGAGCAACTTGGGGTTCAGTGTCTTGCCCAAGGACACTTCGGCATGTGGAGTCATGTGGACCGGGATTTAAACCACCAACCCTGTGATTAGTTGCCAAACCGCTCAACCACCTGAGCCACAGCTGCCCCATTCAATGCCCTTTATCTTTCATAATAACACTGTACGTTTGAATATCTTCAACGAATATGAACGATAGTGTCATTTATCCAGCGATGGTGCTGATTAATAACATCTGCGCTTGAATGCGCGAGCTCATTATCATGTCACAGGTAATTGAACATTGGGACACTTATGACTCAGTGGATGAACACCCTTGCTAGTCCCCGAATTAGTGTTCATTATATACTGATCCACAACACAGGGAGCTGATTGAGACACATGCAGAATCTCTTCTTAATCTCAACATAACAAACATGAAACACTAACTAGTATCCCCTATATATTCATAAAACTTAATTTACTCTCCCCATCGAGTCCCATTCAAAGCATGTGGGAAATGGAAATCCCCTGCCCAGTGTCATTATTAACACTACTAAAAGTATTCATGTAGTCCCAACTCAAATGGATTAAGAAAACTTACATTTTACAAACTGAAATGTATAAAACACCATAACATTTCAAGCTGTGCTTAAATGGTCTAGAACTGTGTTGGGTTGGTTCATTTTAATTAAGTAAACTGAACAAGCAGCCTTTTTATGTGTAGTTACTACACTTATTCTTACAGCAATAAAACTGCCCTGTGGGAAAATCCACTTGGTTTCACATGGTTTCTAGTTGCTCTTTTTATTATTACCCAGTCACAGCTTGGTAATAACCTGGATTAGGAGGATGATCAGGTAGACTAGCACCTTGTCGAAGCTAATGGGGACCTGGTTAAACAAATTATTCATGTTCCAAAACTGGCATGATTTTGATTTTCCAGCAGGGTGTTATAACTTGGTATAAGCCAGCAGCACTATTTAAAAGATTCTAAATCAAAAATTTTGTACATTGTGTGCAGATATCCCATTTTGAAGTCTTATTATGTTAACAATAACTGTAGTAACTACAATATTTTGGTGGAAACTAACCATTGTAAGAGTTCATTTAGCCTGTTCAACAGGTTTTAGTGGCAACATGATCATTATTTGTATTCGTTTTGGAACCATTAGCCTACAGCAATCTGATTTACGGCTATATATGTAAAACACATTCATTATGTTGGTTCACATATGATTTGAACTTGTATAAAAAGTGAAATAGCTGTACATGCATGTAATACATATTTTAAAAATACTACATCAATGGCCAATTTCAAATATGTAACATATATTTCCTAAATCATAGTGGAATTTAAATATGTATATATATTCCCATATACAATCACTTATATATGTTCATTAGACATCTGTATGGGGTGAAATGGAGCCCACTAGAGTGTGTTTTTAGATATTACCAGTGAACAAGACAACATTTGGTGCTACAGTCTGTATTGTTTTCTGAATTTATCTCTCTATATCTTTTAAGCTCAACTGGGACGATGTTATATGCTTTGCTGCTGGTCAATGTTTTGAATGTTGCATCTAATGCAATTCTGTAACACAATAAAGCATGGCATAATTACACTACAATGCACCAAACGAAGGAATTTGACGTCATAATGAAATTGGAACGATGTATCAAGAAACCATTGACACGTGGTTTTGTAACTTTTTATAGTAAACAAAGGCATCACTCTTACTGCAAGACATTTCAGGTGTTCATTTATGTTTACTATTATGTCATATGATCACGGTTATATGCATTAAATACATGCGGCATGCCACAATTGATAACGTGTATGTCAACAAGTCTGCTTACATAAACTAAAGTTGGTTTCTAACAACAGACCAAAACATTGTCTATGTATAAAGAAAAGGGTTGTATGACAGCGCTGGCTGATGGTTTCACTTCGATAAATAAGCCATTGTGCGTATGCAAGGATGAAGATATTTATGCAAACATACCGAATTTCTGCGGGACAGCTGCGAGAACACCGAGAGTGCACGCACTCGCCACCAATGACCTGAACCACATATCACGACTTCAGCTGTCTGAGATATTACACCAGCATAAGGAGGAAGTACAAAGTGAGGTTTAAAGTGCAAATCGGCCTACTTTTTAACTTTGACCCCTCGTTTGACCAATCCGATAGGGGGAGTGTAGGGCGCGTGGTTGCGAATGTTCGAATCATACTATGGCGCAGGCTTGTGATTAATATTAATGAGCCGCGTCTTCGTCATTGGAGGGCAAACTAGCAAGGTCAGCATAATCTAATACATAATCAGGAACAGGACGTCGCCATTGGACGATTCAACAGGTGACCTCAGCACATGTTCCCCCTTTCATGTTTTTCTCCAAAGCATTACTAAATGTTCTGTTTATGTAATGTGGAAATAAAAAAGATCAAATATTTATGTATGTCTTGCTGAACGTTTATTTATTTTTTTTATTGTATATTTTTAGTGTTTTTATTTTTTTTTACCAATTTTTATTTTATTGTTAGGTCATCTTGTAACTGTTATTATTATATGTTTTTATTTGAAATGTTACTGTTATTTTTATTATTATTTTATTTCTATTTTTTATTTGAATGTTACTGTTATTTTTATTATTACTATTGATATTATTTATTTATTTACATTTTATTGTTTCTCGTTACTGTTATTTGTATTATAATAATATAATTAGCTTGTTTTCTTGTCACTGCTTTTGTCACACACAATCACACAAACATGTAAACACAATCATGACAATAAAGTAGCTACGTGAAAATCATTAATATTTATAAACTAGGACTAGCCTTCGCCATAGTAGGATTTTTGATTTCCTCTCGAGCTTAGTGAATTTCACGTGACGACCTGCTTTAAAAGTAAAAGCAATAATGCTTTCTGGACATAATGACAGAGTATGCCAGTCTAGGCCAATTTAGTAGCATCAGATACATTTAAGTTTTTACTAGTTCGAGATATACTGAATTACTGCATTAACTCTATTAACATTACTGCAACAACACTGTTGTCAAGAATCGAAGGTCATTTTATTTTGGGTTGCAGGTCCTGCAGGTGTCGGACTCCAAAATGAGTGCAAGGAATATTGCTCGTTTCTGGGAATGGGGAAGGAAGATCATCTGTGTTGGAAGAAACTATGCAGACCATGCCATTGAGCTCAAAAACGCCATTCCCACCGAACCTGTGCTCTTCCTGAAACCCCCTTCTGCTTACATCAGGGAAGGGTCTCCCATTCTGGTTCCCTTCTACTCCAGCAATCTCCACCATGAAGTTGAGCTTGGCGTGGTCATTGGTAAAGGAGGAACTGCTATTCGCCAATCTTCAGCCATGGACCACGTGGCTGGATATGTCTTGTGCTTGGACATGACAGCTCGGGACATTCAGGAGGAGTGCAAGTCCAAAGGTCATCCGTGGACCCTGGCCAAAGCGTTCAACACCTCATGTCCCATCAGTGACTTTATTCCCAAGGCGAAGATCCCAGACCCAGGGAGCATCAATCTGTGGTTGAAGGTGAACAACATAATGAGACAGAATGGGAGCACATCTCAGATGATCTTCTCCATTCCATACCTCATAAACTACATCAGTGAGATTATATCATTGGAAGAAGGTGATCTTATTCTCACCGGGACCCCCAAAGGAGTGTCAAGTGTCCAGGAACATGATGAACTTCAGGTTGGGATTGATGACATCATCACCATGACTTTCAAAGTTGATAGACAAAGTTGATTTTACCCAGAATTTACATTCTTGAGTCTGCACATGCTGGAAAGCACAGTCATTGCAAATACTGAGCTCAGGTTTATTAGCTCAGAATGCAAATATAATGTATGACAAGGAATAACAAAGTTTGTATGACGACTTTAGAATCTACAGAATGGGTGCCAGTGTATCTAATGTATAAATAAAAGAGTTTAATGTGGAAAGAGAATACCTTTTGAGTGGTCCAATGCATTAGGTATCATGAACAACCAATTAAATATATATATATATATTTATATATGGGGGCCTGGGTAGCTCAGCGAGTATTGACAATGACTCCCACCCCTGGAGTTGCGAGTTCGAATTCAGTGTGTGCTGAGTGACTCCAGCCAGGTCTCCTAAGCAACCAAATTGGTCCGGTTGCTAGGGAGGGTAGAGTCACATGGGGTAAGCTCCTCGTAGTTGCGATTAGGGGTTCTGGCTCTCAATGCAGCGCTTGGTAAGTGGTATGTTGATCGTGGAGAGTAGCTTGATTCTCCACATGCTGTGAGTCTCCGCAGTGTCATGCACAATGAGCCACGTGATAGGTTGAGCGGATTGACAACTGAGACTTGTCCTCTGCCACCCGAAATGAGGTGGGTAACCATGTCACCATGAGGACCTACTAAGTAGTGGAAATTGGGCATTCCAAATTGGGAGAAAAGGGGATAAAACGGGATAAAACTAATATATATATTTACAGCATTGAATAATCTTTGTTAATGTTAGTTAACAAAAATACAATTGTTCATTGTTAGTTCATAGTGCATTAAGAAATGTTAACAAAGATAACTTTTGATTTAAAAAATGTATTAGTATTATGTTGAAATTAACATGATTTAAGCTTCATAAATGCAGTAAAATGTGTTTATTGTTAGTTCATGTTAACTATTGTTGTTACTGTTAACAAACGAAACCTTACTGTAATGTGTTACTGTAAAATTATATATTTTTGTCCCCCAGTGTGGCCTAAACGTACCTTAATCAAAGCAACCGTTTCTATACACAAAAGTTTGTAATAGATTAAGTAGATCATTGACAAAAGGTACAAAAGTTATACTGGAAAACATTGAAAACTGCTCGTTATAGATTATGTTGGAAAATCTGCATGTGACTGCACTTTCTCAAAAGTCTTCTAAGTTACAATATAAGTTTATGAAAACACCAGAATAATGTTATGTTGCATAAATGCAAAGTTTGTGCTCCTGAATTTAGTTTTTACAGTTTGAGTTTAAAGATATAGGCCTAAAATATTAGTAGATATTATTACTTTGTAATAAGGCATTTGTCATTTTTAGAGATATGATAGTTGTGGTGTGGGTGAGAAACAGATCAATATTTCAAATTCTCTCTCTTTTTTTTTTTTTTTTTTACAATACATTTTCCTCCCGGTCCAGTAGGTGGCGATATGCACAAAGAATGTGAAAGTGGAGATTTATAGTAAAAAAGGTCTTAAATATTGATCTGTTTCTCACCCACAACTATCAAATCACTTCAAAGTTCTGGTCACCATTCACTTGCATCACTTCAAAGTTCTGGTCACCATTCACTTACATCACTTCAAAGTTCTGGTCACCATTCACTTGCATCACTTCAAAGTTCTGGTCACCCTTCACTTGCATCACTTCAGAGTTCTGGTCACCATTCACTTGCATCACTTCAAAGTTCTGGTCACCCTTCACTTGCATCACTTCAAAGTTCTGGTCACCCTTCACTTGCATCACTTCAAAGTTCTGGTCACCATTCACTTGCATCACTTCAAAGTTCTGGTCACCCTTCACTTGCATCACTTCAAAGTTCTGGTCACCCTTCACTTGCATCACTTCAAAGTTCTGGTCACCCTTCACTTGCATCACTTCAAAGTTCTGGTCACCATTCACTTGCATCACTTCAAAGTTCTGGTCACCATTCACTTGCATCACTTCAAAGTTCTGGTCACCATTCACTTACATCACTTCAAAGTTCTGGTCACCATTCACTTGCATCACTTCAAAGTTCTGGTCACCATTCACTTGCATCACTTCAAAGTTCTGGTCACCATTCACTTGCATCACTTCAAAGTTCTGGTCACCCTTCACTTGCATTGTATGGACCTACACAGCTGAGATATTCCTCTGAAAATATTCACTTGTGTTCAGCAGAAGAAAATGAATTACATAAATCATATGGGAAGGCATGAGGATGAGTAGATTGTATTTTTGGGTGAACCATTTCTTTAATATTCATATAAAAAATCATTTTACATGTTCCTTTTTACTGACGGTCACCTCTACAGAAACTGTGAATGCACTTTGTAGGTTCAAAGTGTCAAAATGTTACATTCACTGACCTATATATATAGATCAGGGGTTACATTACATATTCATTGACGCAAACCATTTACTTACCAAGACTTTTATAGTAGATCTTTAAATAGGACTTTAGACTTTAAGCAGCCTCTAAAATTCTGTCAGTGAGTAACAACAGAAAAATGCAACAGTTTACAGGCAAGACAAGCACAAGTTTATTGATTGAATTCTTTGTAGCTTGCATTTAAAGAGCACACAAACTGCAGAAAGAGCAATGATTTCCAAGACAAAACCTTTGGTATTGTTCTAAACACATTAATACATACATTATTTCAAGATGTAAAGGTTGCAAATAAAATCTCATAAATATTTTCTGCCAGAAAAAGTTTCTCAATGTCCAAAGGTATTTTGCCGTACTGCAGAAATGGTTAAAATAGCATGTGATTCTAAAGTTAACAAGTAATAATTGAGACTTTAAACAGTGTCTATTGATCTATAACAGGTTAAATGAGATTAAAAGATTTTGTGCATGGTTGGAAAAGCATATGTGCGTATTGACTGGTAGTAGCAGTTTTATGGGAGAAAGCTTTTGAATGTTTCCTATGTGGTTGTTAATACATCAGCACTCTGAACATCCCTCTGTGGGCTTTTCATCAGAGCATTTCATTCATCACCCACATGACGAACACATCAGAGCTTCTCCATACACTCTTACTGACACATCCTCACACTCTTAGCCAACATCTTGCTCTACTGTTGTTCATTCTTGACTGTAAACAGGGAGGAAACAGACACTGAGATAGTAGGTAACGACATACTTTATTATATGTATCTGATAAAATAATGAGTACTTGCACAATGCATACCTTTAGGAACGAACTTCAGAGAGCTGCTGAATATTCAGTAGCGTGAGGCGCATGTTTGGGTCCGTCGTTTACAAACTCGTGGCCAAGACCATTCCCGCACTTACCACATTTAACCTTCAAAACATGATACACAGTTTACAGTTTAAATAGTTTAATCTTCCTCCAGACTTTATGAGCCTTGCATGAATCAACAATGAATCAATGAATCAATAATGACTCCAACTTCCACCTTATAAGCACCCCATCTCTCCTCGTGTTTAGACACACTGTTCTCATGGATGGTTTCTGTGAAGGCTGGCCAGGGTGATGAATGCTCATATTTAGTCCTGCTGGAGAACAGCTCATGTCCACATTCTGCACAAACATATATACCTACAGGAGAAAAACATATTAAAAAAATGCATATTTTATACATTAAATAAGGTACTAAATAAAACGATTGTCAATATTTTCACTAAAGTTACTTGATAAAGCAGTGGCGGGCACAGATTTCAGCAGGGGCGGAAAGTAAAAAAATGGCACCGATATATATACACACACACACACATATATATATATATGTATATATGTGTGTATATATGCATGTATACATATATGTGTGTATATATATATATATATATATATATATATATACTAGAGCTGTCACAATTAACGCATTAACGCATGTGGTTAATGAAAAAAGTTACATTTTTCTTAATCGTGATTAATGCATTTAATGTTAATACAGTATAAACACTGGGTTGAAGGGCGAAACCTTTGTAATGTGCCCGCCCGGAGTCATTACACTGACGCACACACCACAGTGCCAGAGCCCTTAAGAGAGCCTACAAGCCTACAAGCATAAATTAGCATAACGCGGCGGTGCCTTAGACATTCTATGGGAGGTATTGTTATAACACGCTTGTTACACGCCGTTACGCTATCTCCTATTATAGAGCCGCAGAGGTTGTTATCTCAGAAAATAAAAGAATCTCTGACAGCACTTCTCTGTCAGTGATAAAATGATGGAGAAAGGACTTATTAACACAATGTGATCTACAAATAAAGCACAGATGGGACTTGTAGTATCTAGATAGTATCTTGTGATAAATCAATAATTTTTCAGCCTATGTAAGGGACGTTTCAGACGTTTTTGTTTGCAAGCGCTATTCATGTGGAGTTCAAAAGGGTGCACAACACTGGCATTGACAATTTGACGTGAATCGTGAAAGCAGTTTCACGATTGCTTTACCAAAGCAGATACCAGCAAATTAATATTACGGAAGATGAGAGTTTTAGAGAATTGATGCCCATTGCAATGAAAATGCAACCTATGTGGGGACTAGTTCTTTCAATTAGTCAAACTTCCCACAATGTTGGAGGCTTTGTTTGGAAAATGTTAATAAAGCATTATATTGAGGGGTCTGGGTAGCTCAGCAAGTAAAGACGCTTACTACAACACCTGGAGTCGCAAGTTCGAATCCAAGGCGTAATCAGTGACTCCAGTCAGGCTTCCTTATCAACCAATTGGACCGGTTGCTAGGGTGGGTAGAGGTACGTTGGGTTAACGTCATCGCGGTCGCCATAATGTGGTTCTCGCACTAGGTGGGGTGCATGGCGAGTTGTGTGTGGATACCGCGGAGAATAGCGCGAGTCTCCACACGCGCTGTCTCCACGGTAACGTGCTCAACAAGCAACGTGAAAAGATGCACGGATTGACGTCTCGGACGTGGAGGCAACTGAGATTCGTCTTCCGACACCCAGATTGAGGCGAGTCACTTCGACATGTTTTTGACATGTGCCATAGTACAACCATGGTATTTTTTGAAGTACCTTCGAGTACCATGAAAATATCATGACATGAGAATAAACAATCAGTATCATGGTATTACCATATTAACGCCACCGTGCTTTTTATTCGTAGGGCTCTTATGTTTTTTTTCTTTCTGACCTCAACATCCTCTTTATAGAACTGACACTTTCTATAGGTCTTTCACTTATTTTACTAATTTACCACCCCCATTATAATGAATAAAGCCGTCTAAACTGCAAGTGTGCTGTGTCGGAAATGTGGAAGCAATTAAGTATTGTGTTTTCATAAACTTACAGCACAATACATTTGATTTTCTATCTGACCTGTTAATTTTCTTTAAAGTAATATTCCGGGATCAATACAAGTTAAGCTCAACTGTGGCATAATATTGATTGGCACACACATTTGTTTTTCGACTTACCCTTCCTTTCCTTAAATCTGGGTCCCAGTATGGCACTTACAACAGAAGTGAATGGGGGCCAATCACTGATCTATATATATATATATATATATATATATATATATATATATATATATATACAGATCAGTGGGGCCAATCCATAAATGTTAAAATACTCACCGTTTCAAAAGTATAGCCACAAGACATAAACCATATGTGCATTAACATGATTTTAGTGTGATAAAATCTCTAACTAACCTTTTCTGTGTAA
Source organism: Xyrauchen texanus (assembly GCF_025860055.1). Lineage (NCBI taxonomy): Eukaryota > Metazoa > Chordata > Actinopteri > Cypriniformes > Catostomidae > Xyrauchen > Xyrauchen texanus. The sequence continues at coordinate 41,555,028 of NC_068287.1, forward strand.
AGTTATAGCCAATTTTACAACTTCATTGCCATGTAATGTCAACAAACCCTAAAACGACTGTATAAATTACGATTTAAACAGCTTTATATCTCCAATAAACACAAGTTTTAACTGATGAATTACAGTAAGTGCTTTTATAAAATTATAAGCTTCACATTTCTGCCTTTAACCCCTCAAATAATTGGCCCCATTGTATGTGCCTCACTATCTTCATTTTTGCTTTTTTAAATAAAGGGAGGGATGGGGCAATGGCATTTTTTGTGGTAATCAATATTATGCCACAAATTGAATATTATGCCACAACTGAGCTTCACACATCTCACATTGACACATTATTACTGTTATTGTTTGTGAGATTATTAAGAGATTTTTTTTTTTTTTTATTTGTATTTTTACGCTAATATTAATGTTGAGATACTCTGTAGCAACTAACAGAAATAACCCTAGCGTTAAAATAAGACATTCTGATAAGCCTACAATTAAAATTAAATTAATTACATATATTAAATATTCAGAATGATAAAGAGCATTAGTTTCTTTGACTCGTTTACATGTGTAACGTATCGAGGTCCACTTACCCGTTTCAAAATGATCTTTGTAAACCTCCCCTCCAGAGAACGAGCAGAAAGACATGGATGCGAGTTTTATAACAAGTCAAAAGCGACCGAAACTTTCTGTATCAACAGGTGTTTAATAAAGTCAGTTTGGGATCAGATTAAATGGAAGACGCGTTCACACAAACACGGTTGTGCAACTGAGCCAAACTTGAATCACGTGGCGCGGCAGAAATCTCCCTCAGCCGAACTCTGTCATGAAACATGACGTAACAGAAAATACCTAGTTAAAATGGTCGATTTTCAACCATCAAAACCAGCTACACATTAGATATTACAGTGTTGACTGTTGCCTTTTGGGTTTTTGCATGTATTATATGCCTACATTGAAAAAATATAAAATATATTATTATTATTATTATTTTTATTATTATTATTATTGATATTCCACAGTGCAGAAAGATTAATTGTTGACAAATTAATTGAGGGAACAAGATTAAATGGAACAAAGAACATGTTAAAATAATATTCTAGGTCAATCTACAGCGTTTGTGGCATAATGTTGACTACCACAAAAAAAATGTCATCTTATTCTTCCTTCGAAGGCAAACTTGAGGTTACAGTGAGGCACTTTCAATGGAAGTGAATGGGGACGATTTTTTAAGGGTTTAAAAGCAGAAATGTGAAGCTTATAATTTTATAAAAACACTTACATTTATATTTCTGTTCAAACTCATGTATTATTTGAGCTCTAGATTTGTTTAAATGTTAATTTTTACTGTCATTTAAGGGTTTTAGCGTTTGTTGACATTACATCGTCATGGTAACAAAGTTGTAAAATTGGCTATAACTTTACACAGAAAAGGTTTATAAGGGATTTAATCACACTAAAATCATGTTTTCACACATATCCTTTACGTCTTGAGGCTATACCTTTGTTTTAAAATGTAAAAAAATTGCCCCCATTCACTTCCATTATAAGTGCCTCACTGGAACCTCGATTTAAAATATATATATATATATATAAAAATATATAATAATCAATCAATCAATCAATCAATCAATCAATCAATCAATCAATCAATAAAAATAAGATACAAATCATTGAAAGAGTTTAAAGTCACTGCAAATTTTATTAATTCTAAGTGCATTTTGTTTATATAGAGTGATAGAGTATATAAATAAGGTTTCATCTATTTTAAGAATACAGAGAAAATTACTTTATACATGTAAAATGTGCATAAAAATAAATGAGGTTGATAATAAAGCAAACACTTTCTTTTGTGGTATCTGACTCAAAATACCCAAAGATATTTTTCTTAAAATGCATTGAAATCTCTTCCCAAATATTATTTGTAATAAACAAACTAATGTCCATAGCTGTTGAGTATAATGACAAGACCAAAATAAATGAAAAACTGTCTCTGTATCATTCTGGCAAAAGGAGTATTTTGTGTCAGTGTCAGATCTGATTTTTTTTTTTTTTTAATGGTGTGACAGGATAAAACTGATGGATCAACTTAAAGGATGTATGTTTGACTTTATTAGTGAGGAAACCTAATCTTTTTTTGCTGCATGGACCACATTTTTCTCCAAGTTAAATGATCAAAATAGGTATTCCAGTAAGAAACTGCAGGTGGGTCAGAAAGAATAAGGCCCTTCCTTCATGGTGTCTCCATTTAGTTTCAAGAAAAACATTTCTTATTCACGTTCTGTCAGCTTTGTTAAAGGTGTGATGATGACAGACTAGTAAATGCTATTTTCAGTGCTGGCTAGCCTACCTGTCCCATAGTACATTTGCTGATGTAAGATAATAATAAATCAGAAATATTTAATTAATTTAATTATTGAAGTCAATGTAAGGAAACGTGTGAAACGACGACAACTAGTGGTGGAGAAAACAATTGCGTCTACCCTTTTACCTTTGACCTTATTATTAATCAACGAAACAAAGAATGGAAACATATTTCAAGATTTGACACAAACAACAACAATAAAAATTAAATTTTTAATATATAATCATAAGAACGATAAATATTTTTTCGTCCTTCACGTTTATTTGTCGCTGCTCTGTGACCTTTCGCCATGTTGTGTGAAGCGCGCATGCGCACAGTGGAGGAGAGCGAGAGAAGGGATTTTCGAGGTCGATTAAAGGTGTTTTGAAATTTCCCTTTTGGTTTATCCTCGATAATGCCGAAAGATTACGATAAAGATGCATATCCCGAGCCTCCCCGTCAGACTCCATTGGTGGATAAGCAAACGGCGCTGCCGAATCCAGCGTTAATATTGTCAAAGCTCTTTTACTACTCCGTTGATCTGCCTGTAACCACATTCAGAGGTACAACTGACTTTACATTAGTGCACTTGATAGTGTTTACATCTTCTTTAATCCATCCAGATGATATAGAGCAGTTGTAGTATTAGAGTATTAGTTATATACTGAGAAAAATCACAATGTTGCCCTGTAAACGTTACAGCAACGTTCTGGGAACATTAGTTTGTGGTTATAAAAACTATAACCTAAAGAGAACGTTCCTAAAACGTTATAATTGGGTTCCCTGGAACCATATGCTAACGTTATTGGAACGTTTTATGTTTGCTGGGATTATAAACATGCATTTATGTTATTAAACCTTGTTTATATGACATATAATAGGGAAGGTTATGTTCCACCATTGAGATTTATAATGTCATTTAATTATTTAATTTCACTTTATTGTCATTTTAGCTAAGGGGAACACATTTTGATTCACCTGGTCCACTGTCAAGTTACTGGCAGGTCACAGAATACTGGTTGTAACCCCTGATTCTTATTTTGTGCTTCTGTTTCATGTTCTGTCAGGTGTTATCGAGGGCATCCAGGGTGATAAGAAGTCCCACTACTACCATCAGGCGTTCCGTCGTGTCCCTGAACTGACTGAATGCCAGGAAGGAGATTACCTCTGCTACTATGAAGCTGAGATGCAGTGGAGGAGAGACTAGTATGTTACATCCATAAAAATACATATGGCAGTGAGATGCTTCACATGATGTGTATGTATATAGTACTGTATTTACAGTGCTGGCAAGTATTTCTATACATCACATTTTGGTTAGGATTAGTTTCTAAATTCCAAACCCTAAACAGGGCTCAAAAATAAGGACGTTTGGGGCTAGTTGATGGAATAGTTACTTGCTCAAGTGGGCCAGTACTGTGTTGTCGCTATATGTTAAATTCGTTAATCTTTTAGGTGGGCTTTTATGCTATGCAAGCTCAAATATTTGGAATTCTGTGACGTATGTAACGTCATTGCAGCGGTTCTGCCCATTCAAACGTCCCATCAAGGTAACCAAGGTAGCAGGCGAAGTTTAAGCCGGAATAGTCATAGCATCGGTAAGAATGGGCTAAAAATGAAAAAAAAAATCTATTTTCTGCATTGTATGCCATTTAATCATATTAATATTATTTCTGGAACATATACATACAAAAATGTATTGTTAAAATGTTGTGAAATTGTTGGCAGGGCAAGTAAAAATCGGAACTACTGGCCCAATCGGGCCCGCGAAAAAACTAAAACTAATGTTGAGCCCTATTAAAATATTGATAATCTGTGATTAATTCAGCCCCAACAGCTTAAAGTGACAGTTCACCCAAAAATGCTAATTCTGTCATCATTTAGTCCCCCTAATGCCTTCTCAGATGTATATAACTTTCTTTTATCTGCTGAAGGAAGATTTTAGAAGAATATTTCAGCTCTTTAGGTCCATAAAATACAAGTCAGCTAAGTCCGAAACTTTGAAGCTCAAAAAAACATATAAAGGCAGCATAAAAGTTATCCATTGGGCAGTGAGAGTGAGAAACAAATCAGTATTTAAGTGCTTTTTTTACTATAAATTTCAAACAGCCCTATAACGCCTTTCTCTCTTAAAAGGTCGTCTTCGTTTGTTTTTGGCAATTTGTATTCTACGTGCATATCGCCACCTACTGGGCAGGGAGGAGAATTTATAGTAAAAATAACTTTGATCTTTTGAGGTGAGTAAATGATGAGAGAATTAAAAATTTTGGGGGGAACTATACCTTTAAATCACACAGAACTTAAAGCTGCAGTATGTAATTTCTGTGCCACCAGACGGAATTGGAAAAACAAAGGTTGTTTTCAAAACAGCTTTCCAAATTCGTCCCGTCTGCCGCAGATCAAACAAATAGCCCGCCCACAACTCGTGCCATTGGTTGAGTCAGTGCTGTTGTCTCTCTTGAGACAGGTGGTTTAAAGCAGAGGAATTTTTATAGTGCCACAGAGACACAGTGTTTAGTTTTCAAGAAAACTAGCCTATGAATGGCTTACTTGCAGTTGTCTCTGCATATTAATTTGGGATAGAAGAAAGTAATTTAATACTGAAAATGTTTATGCCTAAAATCTAAACTTGCCTTGCAAGCACTGTTATTTCCTTGAATAATTGCAAACCTAGTATTAAGTTTAGATGCATAGTATGATATCATCAATTTTATATACAGTATCAAGAGACATCTTTCCTGCACTGGCACACAAGTAGTAATATTTTTTTTATTTCTGCAGTAAAGTGGATCAGGAGATCGTGAAGGTGATCCAGGAGCGTCTCAGGGCCTGCCAGCAGCGAGAGGGACACAGTTACAAACAGAATTGTGGCATAGAGCTGCAGCAGTTTAATCAAGTTTCCAAGGCCTTTCATTCACGCTGTGAGTGTTCGCTGCTATCAGCATGCAAAACATGCATTGATTTACAAACATTTGCAATCTTTTTTACCATATTTCAAACATCACTTGAAACAGGCAAGAAATGTCAGAGTACCTGACCATGAGAAAAGCAGATATAGTGCTTTCTCTAGAATACTTTATAGTTGGCAATAAAACAATAAGTTTTTAGGCTATTAACAATGTTCTTATTTACATCTTCTAGATGGGGATCTCGGTGCGTACGCCAGCTCAAGAAAGTGTTTGATGAAACAGAAGGAGAGAATGATGGAAGAGGCACAAAAGGCATAAACTTCCTCTAATTCTGCTTTTCTATGTCGCTCTCACGTCTGTGTATCAAAATGTAAAATAAAGTTATTCGAAAGTGACTTTGCAGTCATTGTTTTGATTTGATGTAGGAAAATCCCACCATCAGTTGTTGAACAGTTTATTACTTTGCACTGAATTGTTTTGTTGTTGCTAAAGAGCAGTTGTGCAAGGTACAGTAATTATTTTGCTTATGCTAAAGCTTTAAGCGCTAAGAATTAGTAATAAAATTGTATTTTTAAAAAATGTTTAAAATGATGTACACACTTGAAATGAGGAAAAGAAAAGCTGTTTTAGTTATATATTGTAGTAGAACTTAATGGATCAGAATATGGTGGGACCAGGCAGGCAATACTTCTATACACCAAAAGAATTAAAATTATCGAATTTTGTAATCCATGTTCTTACACAAATTATGCTTGAAGGGATGGTTTGCCCCAAAATGTATAATCTTTCATCATTTACCCTCATGCCATCTCGGATGTGTATGACTTTCTACTTGTGAACATAAATTACGATTTTTAGAAGACTGATTCAGAACTTTGAAACCCCAAAAAGCACATAGGCAGCATAAAAGTAACTCCAGTGGTTTAAACCATGTCTTCAGAAGTGATATGATAGCTGTGGGTAAGAAACAGATCAATATTTAAATCCTTTTTACTATAAATCTCCACTTTCATTCTTTTGTTTTTGGTGATTTGCATTCTTTGTGCATATTGCCACCTGCTGGGCAGAGAGGAAGATTTATTGTAAAAAGGACTTAAATATTGTTTCTTAAATACCTTTCAAATGGCTGCCCACTATTCACATGCATTGTATATGTACCTACAGAGCAAGATATTCTTCTAAAAATCTTCATTTATGTTCTGCTGAAGAAAGTCATGCACATCTGGGATTGCATGAATGTGAGGAAATGATAATTTCTTTGGCTGAACCATCCTTTTAATAAGCGGACAATGTGTATTGTCATGTAAACATTTTAAACTGCTTTCCTTAATCGGTGTACCATATTAACGTCCTGAGAAACAGATCAACTACTTTAATAAAACCAAAGCAAGAAACAGGTTTATATGAGACTTAATCACATTATTCCTAGCTTTTGAGGTCAAACCATATAGCGGCATCCTCACAACCTGTGCGTACATTGGATAACACAAGTAAAGGTGTTGCAAAATGTCATTTGCAAATACATGTATGACCTTACACTGGTAAAAGAAAGCAGTTTGTGTTTACAGAAGCGCACTTTGTAAACTTAAGCAATCTGTGTAAGAACGTCAATGTACACACTTAATAGATGATGCCCAGATCTTTAACCCTGCCATCAAAAAGCATGTGTCAAATTGCACTGAAAGGAGTTGTCCCATTTATTAAAGTTGATATAATTGGGCAAATTATACTTCAACATTAATGCATTTAATGTAGAATTACAATCTGGCGTAATACCAATTTATTAAGATGAGACCACTCAGCTTTTCCCCTCAAATGAGATGTCTGTAGCTAAAGAATTAAACATTTTCCTCATGTTAAGCTCTCTCTATATTCAGGCCATGCAGCAACACAAGTGAGCTCAATCAGAATGATTCTCATTAAATAACTTTAGATATTTTACATCTGAAAGACATTTTAAAGCCATTTCAGAATTGATTATTCAAAGACAAATGAAACAGACTTATGGCAAGTTCTACATATACAAGTTGGAGGATTTCAAACAATGAAGCACACATTCAAAGATGGTTTTCTGTCTGTACTTTATTTCTACCCGTTGTAAAAAATTTACGAGGCTTCTGGAACAGCTCCTTGGGTCCTCTGAACAGAGACCCTGGTGTGAGTCTTGGCCAGATGATCAGTGAATTCCTGAAATTAGATTTAAACATTTATTTCCAAGAAATCAAATACACTTGGGAAAGTAGCAGTTATGCAAATAAAGCAAATGTAATACCTGATAAGGAGACTTGGCAAACACTGTTTCCTTCCAGAGATCAGGGGTCAGGTAGCTGTAAGTCTTTGAGATGGCATCGAATGTGGCCTTGGCTGCATTTAGGACACAGAAATTGTAAACTCTGAAATACTTCATATTTATTTGCCTACTCTCGCTAATAAAGCAGGGAGAATCTGTACTACAGTCTTCAATAAAAGGCTCTTACCGAAGTTGCCCAGGGTGGCGGTGCAGCCCCTTGCAGAAGTGTAGCAGTCATCGATACCAGCCATCATCAGTAGTTTTTTGGGTACGGGAGCAGACACGATACCAGTACCACGGGGGGCGGGAATGAGCCGTACCAGGACTGAACCACAGCGACCAGTCACCTGACCAGAAACATCATGTTCACATCAACCAAGGCAATGGAAGTGCATAGCACAGTGTGTTATTCAACAGACGTCTTACCTTGCATGGCACGGTGTGTGGTTTGCCGATCTTGTTACCCCAGTAGCCTCTTCTGACGGGAATGATGGATAACTTGGCCAGGATGATGGCTCCGCGGATGGCGGTGGCTACCTCTTTGGAGCACTTCACTCCCAGACCAACGTGGCCATTGTAGTCACCGATAGCAACAAAGGCCTGAGAGATTTCAGGAAACGTGTCAAGGCCCAAGTTTCGCACTGGATCGCTGAATAAAATGACAAGTATTTAACATTTAAGAGGGCAAGAATGGGATGTTCACCTTAAACCTGGTGCGCTGACCAGCCCTGGTCTGTTTCTGGACGGGCATGATCTTCAGAACTTCATCCTTGAGAGCTGAACCCAGGAAGAAGTCAATGATCTCAGACTCCTATGGAAAAACAAAAAACAATTGCACAGTTTCAGAAAGAGCCAAGCAACTTCATGACATGGAGTTCGAGATTTGAAATAGTAGTACCTTGATTGGCAGAGAATACAGGTAGATCTCCTCCAGGGTCTTGATCTTCATGTCCTTCACCAGGCGACCAAGTTTGGTCACAGGCACCCACTAAATGAAACCAAAAAATTGTTAGTAATACAACAGGGCCAGTGTAAATGGCACTAAATTGTAACACGTACAGCTATGCTATATACCAAATAAAACCATATAGCTCATAGATAATGTGCATATACTGACTATAAATATAAGAGATTTTTCGTATAAAATGCATGGAATATACACTTCTGGCATCTTTGATAAAAATGAGCCCATGCAAATTCAAAACCGAGTCAAAGTACGGGATAATTATGGGATGTTTTACCTCCTTATCCTCAGATTTGCCTCCCCGGGCACCGCGGCCTCTTCCACGGCCTCTGCCGCGACCACGACCGCGACCCCTGCCGCCAGTGCCGAAACCTCCGCGAAAACCTCCTCTACCACCGGCGTCGTCCGCCATTTGCTACAGACACACCATAAAGGTTGTAAATCAACAACTAATAAATTACACAACACAAACGTATTTAATATCAGACACATGTGACGTACAGACGCAGATCACGTTTCAAACTTGCACATGGTAGAAGCAATTTATGCATGTATACACTTATGAACTACAGGCAGGTAAAATTGTAAGACGAATCATATAAAACACGCCAATGTTAGTAATAAATGACTAGCTTCACCGGTGCCACCATTTTTGTTTTTAGACCATTTACTCAAAAATGACATTTCTGCTCAATACATAATTTTAATATCAGTATTAAAGTGTTATTTAACAGTACACACATCAGTACTATATACTAATTGTGCTTTTTAAGTTGCGATTGCCAGGATTTAAACAGATAAAACTGAGCAACGACAGAAGCCCGCGTTGACTTACGTGATGTGTATTCAAGAAGAAGAAGGCCGGACGACAGTTCGCGACGGAATTATACAGAGCGAATCATCGCGATATTTCGTTTTAGCTGTTGTCCTGGCGACCTCTTGCGGCAATTAAGCGCTCTGTCAGAGCCCTTCAAGCCCACAAGCTTACCATAAAACAGCAGAACGCTGCGGTCCCGTAGATATTCTATGGGCGGTACACCATTTTTAATGGATGTATATGGTGGAGATGCTTCAGTGTGTTGAATAAACTACTTTTGTGTGGAAACAGCACATCACTTAATTAATTAATCTTATACATGTTTTACACAATCCTTTAGGAGCAGAGGTGTAGCCAAGGGTGGCCCGGGGTGGGTCTGGGCCCCCCTAAACTAGAGCCAGGCCCACTCAGAATATTAGAGATTATTTTATTACTTAAAATATATATTTATAAAATATATATATAAATATATATATGTATATAAAAAAATCTGATTTCTGGAAGAGTGAAAGATCTGTTTGAATGCTCTGTTGTTAAGGGGGAGGGGGCCCACCCAAAACATTGAGGCCCACCCAAAACATTGAGGCCCACCCAAAACATTGAGGCCCACCCAAAACATAATTTCCTGGCTATGCCCTTGTTTAGGAGTGAACTGTGTGTGGAGTTTACTACGATAAAATATCTGTTTTATAAGGTACGCTTAAAAGGTTTGGACGGTCACAACCCGTACTAAAACTACAATTATTATAATTAAAAACATAATGATAACATAATTCCACACTAGAAATGCCAGAAACAGCACTCATGCATAAGACAAACTCAGATGTATTCATTTAATTAAATAGGCTACTTTATTACAGAAATAAAAGAGACTGAAAGACCAACAAGGTGTTCTGAAATGGGACTGAACGGGATTGTACTGTTTGAACAGTTTTTTAATAATTTGTAAATAAATAGTAAACAGGCTAATTGGAGTTTTTTAACCATGGATTGCAAACTAATGCATTGTTTTTATTTTTATTGATCTGGAAAATAATTATGGGGTTTCCAAGATGACCAGGTCACTTATGAAATGATTGATGTGCTGTTGAAGAACAGACAACAAAAAATCAAAAACTAAGGGGGTGAAACGCCCCCATATGAAACACAAATAACAGCATAACAAATTACTAAAGTTAACAATGTAGTTTCAGTTTTATCAATGCATTACAAAATGACACTATTATGTATGAGAAAGGATAACTTCTGCTACTTCAACAGAGACAACACAACATGTTGCAACGTTGATTTACCCAGCCACAATATTACAACATGGATTATATTTCATATATAAATATCACACTCGAGTAAGCATGTGAGTATTATTATTAAATGTTGCGTGCCGAGCAATATTACAATATATTCAGTTAACCTCAATTCAAGGCTTTGTACAGTCTTTTTCCCAAAGTGGTAGTTTTGCAGTTTTGCTTCCAAGCGGATGGTTTTGCAGATCAAAGGTACAAGCATGGATCAGAGGTTTAGCTGTATTTCAATCATCCAGATTTTGGTAATTATCTTCACTCCTGTCCTGTGTTTGAGGACCTTTAGACTAGAGGAGATTCAAAACAATTTTAGGCGATAACAAGCACTTGTTTGTCACATTGCACAGCAAACTTGTCAGTTTAAAGTTGCACTAGGATGTGCTATATTTGCTAAATAAAATGCTTGCATGTAATAATAGAGTAATGTGAAAAAAACCCCACTGAAAACCGTTTCTGGTTTCGGATAGTCCTTCTAACAAGACAAAGAAAGATGAAACAAGCACGTTTGGAGAATAGTATATTATATTTGCTTGATATGTGAAATCAAACAATACCTTAGTCTCATTTTTCCGCCGTCTTCTTTTAAAGACTGATTTGATTTGTCCAGTCTATCAGTTCAAACAAATACATGTTTATAAAATAAATGTTCAGGGTTCAAAGAAGTAAAACATTTTTTTACTTGTCCCTACATTATTTGATAATAAGCAAAAATCTCAGTTTTATTAAAGGAATAGTTTACCCAAAGATTACAATTCTCTCATGATTTAGTTACCTTTAAGTCCTGACAGATGTATATGACTTTCCTTCTTCAGTAGAACCAAAATTAAGATTTTTATAAGCACATTTCAGCTCTGTATGTCCATACAATGAAAGTGAATGGGTGCCATCAGGCTGCTGGCTGTTTGACGGTCCAAAAGGCACATTTAGGCAGCATAAAAGTATAGGCTTAGGCAATAGGCTTGTGTAAAATATAAATAGACAATTTCAAATTTACTAACTTTAAATAGAAAACGCTTCCTGCTCCCAGTCAACCCATCACGGAGCTGTTTACAACAGAGGCATGAACGTGAGAGTTAGGCCATTTCTAACAGAAAAATGGCTAGAAGTAACGATTTAAAGTTAAAAACTTTTTAATTATCAATTTGTTTCCTATCGATTTGCTTTAGAAGACATTATTTGATCGACTGGAGTCGTGTGGATTACTTTTATGCTGCCTATATGTGCCTTTTGGACCGTCAAACAGCCAGCAGCCTGTTGGCACCCATTCACTTTCATTGTATGGACATACAGAGCTGAAATGTGCTTATAAAAATCTTAATTTCGGTTCTGCCAAAGACTGAAAGACATACACATCTGGGATGGCTTAAAGATGAGTAAATCATGAGAGACTTTTCATTTTTGGGTGAACTTACCCTTTAAGGCACTCATAATGGAAGTGACTGGGGCCAGTCCATAAATGATAAAATGCTCAGTTTCAAAAGTTTAGCCACAAGATGCAAAAATTTTGACATGATTTTAGTGTCACAAATTTTCGGACTAATCTAAACTTTATTGTCATGACGACATATCCCTGTAAACCCTAAAATGTCAATTTAAACAACTTTACATCTCAAATACATAATAAATGGATGAAGATTTAAAAGTAAGTGCTTTTATAAAATTATAAGCTTCACATTTTTGCCTATAAATCCTCCAAAATGTGGCCCATTCACTTCCACTGTAACTCTGAATTTATTTGATTACTTAAGCAAAAGAGGGACATTATAGTGGATGTGTTACTTACACAAAAAATAAGTAATATTTACTTAATTTTATTTTTGTAAGTTTTTGCACACAGTTTTAAAATCAAATCAACTTCATGACATGATATTGACTAAAGTAAGCAAATTTAACATTTCAGTTAATACAGTAACTTTTACTTACAAACCTGATGTACTTTATATGGTACTTAATTAAATGTACAAAAATAAAAATAAACATGTTATATGAAAATGTCATGTTTTAAACTTTCTTGTAAACATGTTTAATCATGTACCACATGACATATTGAAGCCTACCACAGGCAAGATTATTGCATGCTAATAATGTTTACTTCCGACTTCACAAAATAAGAAGTTCCCAAATGTAACAACAAAATCAACGATAAAAACGGTGTAAATAAACTGGCAAACTGTAAATAATGCAAGCTCAATTTTTATTAAAGCCTTGTGCATGCTTGGAACACTAACTTTGAAAAATTAAGTAAAATTTACTCATTTTATTTACCAGTGAAATTAACTCAAATTGGTGAATAAATATGACAAGATTTTCTACTTTAGAACTTATACATGATGATGCCTTGCAAAGATAAACAATCATAAATAATATTTACTTATAAGTTAGAGCATTCATTTTTACATGCTTGAATTGAGCACAGATGTAGAATTTACTTAATATTTTCAAGTTCACTCTTAAACTATCTTATTCAATGTAGAAAGTACTTAATATTTATTGTGACATTAAAATGGCAATAAAAGGTTTGTAACTTCAAATGTACCTTTAAGCAGATGAGAATGCCCATGATGAGGAGACTGTACACAATCAGTAGGACAAGCAATGTCAATAAAAGAGCTTTACGGATATTAAAGCCCCACTCTGAATACAAAGCACAATTTCACTAAAACAAAAGAAGAGAGAGAGAAAAACCTCTTTAGCATTCGATTAAAGCAGAATATCTTTGAATATTTTTAATACAATTGATTTTTATTCCAATTTCTTTGTTTATTTTTCTTCTATTCATCCCTCATATTAATGGAATATTCCAGTTTCAATACAAGTTAATGTCAATCAACAACATTTGGGGCATAATGTTGATTACCACAAAAGATAATTAAAACTCGTTCGTACGTCATTTTTCTCTAACCAAAAAAAACAGTGAGGTACTTGCAATATGAAGGTTCATTTTATAAAAGCACTTACATTAAAATTCATGTATTACTTGAGTTTAAATTGTTTTACAGTCATTTGATGGTTTTAGGGTTTGTTGACATTACATCATCATTGCAATGAAGTTGTGAAATTGGATATAACTTTACACAGAGAAGGCTAGTAAGTGATTTTATCACACTAAAATCATGTTAACATGCATATTGTTTATGACTTGTTGCTATACTTTTGAAAAAGTGAGTATTTTAACATTCAAAAACTGGCCCCATTCACTTCCATTGTAAGTGCCTCACTGTAAATCAGATTGAAGCCTTTTTTAAAGAAAATGAGACACAAGTCGAAATAAATGTTTGTGTTAATTAATATTATGTCACAAATGCTGTCGATTGAGCTTAACTTGTATTGAACCTGGAATATTAATTTAAATCTAATTTAATCTTTCCTGTATCCATAATTTCTTTCTTTGCTATTGCTATTATTTGTCTCTGCTGCACAGCACTTATGTTCAACTATGTTGTTTTTAAAAGTGCTTTCTAAATTAAATAATTTGCCTTACTTGACACTGTCAAAGGGGTCCCCTGTCCAATCACTTGTGCCCCATTAAGCGCCACATCACGCAGAGCCGCTGCACAGTAATACACACCACAGTCTTGTGTTGACAAAGAGTTGATTTTCAGATTCTGATCCTCCAGTGTGTATTTGACTGATTGGCTCATCAAATCAATCTGGTAGTGAGTGTCGTTCCGGAGCACATACCAAGAGAAGCTCAGTTGGTCAGGTCTGTGGCCTGGGCAGCTGGATATGTTTAAAGAACATGGAATAGAGACGGATTGTTGTTCTTTTCGCTTCATCACCTCTTTAGACTGTTGGACTTCTACTTTGCATCCGCTCACTGAAAGAACTGGGAAATAAATACGAATCAGAAATAACTTTATCTGCCAAACTGTGCTAACACACAACCATTGTTTTTTTTTTTACAGGGTTATTACATACTGTATATAATATAGACAGTACAAGAAGATAGCAAGAATAAACATTGAGTAAACAGAAAAAAAGTGGGAATTACAAATTGGGAATAGTGTATTGCAACAGTATAATACATAATGTACATCTATACATGTACATACATATACACACAAAAGAACAGTATAAATTAATAACTTTCTGTTTGAATAATTTGAATTAAAAACATTTGATTGCTTATATTTCATGCTGTTATTGTCCAGCACATCCTACAATATTTACAGTTGAAGTAATACGTTCACATACACCTTAGACAAATACATTCAAACTCAGTTTTTCACAAGTCCTGACGTTTAATCGTAGAAAACATTCCCTGTAATAGGTCAGTCAGGATCACTATATTTTATTTTAAGAATGTGAAATGTCAGATTAATAGTAGAGAGAATTATTTATTTCAGCTTTTATATCTTTCATCACATTCCCAGTGGGTCAGAAGTTTACATACACTTTGTTAGTATTTGGTAGCATTGCCTTTAAATAGTTTAACTTGGGTCAGATGTTTTGGTCATTCTTCCACAATCTTCTCATATTAAGTTGCGGGAATTTCGGCCCATTCCTCCAGACAGAACTGCTGTAACGGAGTCAGGTTTGTAGGCCTCCTTGCTCGCACATGCTTTTACAGTTCTGCCCACGTATTTTCTATTGGAATGAGGTCAGGGCTTGACTTTGTTGTACTTAAACCATTTTGCCACAACTTTAGAGGTATGCTTGGGGTCATTGTCCATTTGAAAGACCCATTTGCGACCAAGCTTTGACTTCCTGGCTGATGTCCTGAGATGTTGCATATCCACATAATTTTCCTTCCTTATGATGCCATCTATTTTGTGAAGTGCACCAGTCCCTTCCACAGCAAAGTACCCCCACAACATGATGCTGCCACCCCCATACTTCATGGTGTTCTTCGGCTTGCAAGCCTCACCCTTTTTCCTCAAAACATTATGATGATAATTATGGCCAAACCTTTCAGGTTATGTTGATATAGGACTTATTTTTACTGTGGATATAGATACTTGCCTACCTGTTTCCTCCAGCATCTTGCTGTTTTTCTGGGATTGATTTGCACTTTTTGCACCAAAATATGTTCATCTCTAGGAGACAGAATGTGTCTCTTTCCTGAGTGGTATGATGGCTGCATTGTCCCATGGTGTTTATACTTGTGCACTATTGTTTGTACAGATGAACGTGGTACCTTCAGGAATTTGGAAATTGCTCTCAAGGATGAACCAGACTTGTGGAGGTCCACCATTTTTTTTCTGAAGTCTTGACCGATTTCTTTTGATTCTCACATGATGTCAAACAAAGAGGCTCTGAGTTTGAAGGTAGGCCTTAAAATACATCCACAGGTACACCTCGAATTCAGCACACCTCCTATCAGAAGCTAATTGGCTAAAGGCTTGACATAATTTTCTGGATTTTTCCAAGCTGCTTAAAGGCACAGTTAACTTAATGTAAACTTCTGACCCACTGGAATTGTGCTATAGTCAATTAACAGAGAAACAATCTGTCTGTAAGCAATTGTTGGAAAAATGATTTGTGTCATGCACAAAGTAGATGTCCAAAACGACTTGCAAAAATTATAGTTTGCTCATATTAATTCTGTGGAGTGGTAAATGACTTCAACCTATGTGTATGTAAACTTCTGACTTCAACTGAATATATACAAGAGAGTATCTAAATATTAGTATAGCATTTTACTGACAGAGCATTGAAAAAAATATACAGTTTAAATTCTGAAACTCACCTGAGGTTAAGTTAAGACATGTGATGGTGAAGAGTTCCCTGCTGAAATTACGATAGTTTGTGGGTCCTTTCATTTTTGTCTTTTCAGTTGTTTTGCAATTTGTTAGGCATCGAATCAAAGGTCTCATGCTTAACTGACAAATAAAACAGAAATGACATAGACCGATCCTCCTTCCTTTATATCAGATTCTACCTGAGTGCCCTATCTTTAATAAAACATATAACATGGCATGAAAGAGAAGTGTTTAAAAGTTACATAGGAGCCCAATATTTGAGTCTAAGCCTATAGATGGCATTAAATATCCTTATAGCTGTACAAAAGCATACAATGCTTGTTTATTGGTCTTATTTACACTAAACACTCCATGTTGGAGAGAAATGCTCTCATCTCCTCACCAATACCAATTGACCAATTATAGTAACCAAATACCATCTACCACAGTTATTGTTCCTTCATTAACTCTGGTAACTTCCTCAATGAAAAAAATAACTTGCACCAGCCTCAGCTGGTTTGCTGGTCTTAGCTGGTTTAAAGGATTATTTCACCCCAAAACGAACATTCAGTCATTGTTTACGCACCCATGTGTTGTTATAACCCTATAAGACTTTATTTATTTTTCTTAACACAAAGGGAGAAATTGTGATGTCATACAATGGCAGTTTATGGTGACCACCTCTTCAAGCTTTAAAAGGACACAAAAGTATAATTCAGAAGTCTAATAAATTATTCCATGAGACTCATGATTGTTATGCGATTAGATTTGGTGCAAAACAAACCAAAATCAGTATTATTTAGTAAAAATGTTCACTGACCATTAAGGCCCAAACACACTCTACGGAAGTACATGAACACAGATGCACCTTGCATCGCAAGCTTGATTTCAAGCGTTTGGTGATTTTAGCTGGCCTAGACTGGACTTACCTGATTTCAGCTGACCAATTTGGCCAAACTAGAGCTTTGCTGGTTTTGGTTGGAGGCCAGCCGCCAGCTGATTTTCCACACTGACTAGCTAGAAAGTGCCCAAAACCCTCTGAAACCAGTCTGGGAGACCAGTTTAGATTGTTTAAAAAAACAGCTAAAACCAGTCTAAGATTGTTAGGTGGTTTAAGCTGGTATTAACTGGTATTGGCTAGTTTACGATTGTCACCCAACCTGGCTAAACTGTAGCTGTGCTGGTTTTGCTGGGAGGCCAGTTGATCTCCAAGCTTGACCAGCTAAAAAGTGACCAAAACTCTCTAAAACCAGTCTGGGAGACTAGCTAAGATTGTTTAAAAAACAGCCAAAACCAGTCTAAGACTGTATTGTGGTTTTATGTAGTCTAAACTGTTGTCACCCTGCTTGGCTAAACTGGAGCATGGCTAGTTTTGATGGGAGGCCAGCTGATCTTCCACCCTGACTAGCTAGAAAGTGCCCAAAACCCTCTGAAACCAGTCTGGGAGACCAGTTTAGATTGTTTAAAAAAACAGCTAAAACCAGTCTAAGATTGTTAGGTGGTTTAAGGTGGTATTAACTGGTATTAGCTAGTTTACGATTGTCACCCAACCTGGCTAAACTGTAGCTTTGCTGGTTTTGCTGGGAGGCCAGTTGATCTCCAAGCTTGACCAGCTAAAAAGTGACCAAAACTCTCTAAAACCAGTGAACGGACCAACCTGACCCATCCAGGCGACCAGCTAACCAGCTTAGGCTGGTTTTAGCTAGGGTTTTTTTTTCCTCTAACATGAAAAATGCAATACATTGTCAGTGGTGGCCAAAGCCATTTAATATTATTTATTTATTTATTTACAGAAACCATGGTTACCAGTAGTCATTAGATAGAATCAATAGGCGTGGTCAAACTCCGTGCGTGGCAATACCAGCATCCGCGTAAACTACATTTCCCAGCGTTCATTGTGGGTTCGATCTTTGCCACGTCATGTCCACCGGCCACGTCGCCCCTCATTCGCCATATTTCCTGGAGGAATGCGCTGGAGGAGAGCGGCACTGAGCCGGTTCACAGTTATCTCAAACACCCTGCGCTCTGTTTAACGCCGCAAAACAGCCAGAGAGTGACAAACATCATGAATCTCTTTAGACTGACCGGAGATCTGTCTCATTTAGCTGCCATCATCATCCTGCTGCTCAAGATATGGAAGACCAGATCGTGCGCAGGTGAGCTCAACTCACACAAAATATACATGTCTCGCATTTTTAATTTGACATTTGTGCTGTTTTAAATGTTAAGGGACCCTTTAGACTGGGTTGAGCTGTCAGGAAAGGGTCTTGTGAATGTATTTTCAAACATAAAGCAATTAATATGAAGTGCAATTTGTTGAGCTAGCAAGCTAGTGGGTTAGCTTGACTTGAGAGCTGCTGAATTCCATATAGTTTGAATACAAAAAGCATATTTCGTTTAAATATACAGATTTGTCGATATTTAGCAGGTTGTGTCAGCTATTAAAGCTCTGGCTTGTATATATTTGAAGGCTTATTTCAAAATGCACAGTACAGGCGTGTTGCTTTCAATCAAGAAACTTTAGGCCTAGTTACCAACTTCAGCAATTTAGTAATAGTTTACTGAAAACAGCTGGTTTTGTCATCCAGATCACGCATTTTCATGCTATGAAGCACGTTCAGTATACAGAGTAAATAACTGGCTACTCAGATGTTCCTTGAAAATGTATCTGGGGGCCAAAATTGCACTTGTGATATGTTTAAAGCGTTGTTATGACAGCAAAATGCCATGCATCTAAGATCTTCCTCCTGTTATTCACCATACATTCCTAAAATGCAATGCATACCTCGCTTTGACGTGGCAGTGCATGTAGTTTTATGTGGCCCTTGTAAGAATAGGTAATGCTACTCCATTGACAGAGATATAGCAACTCTTTTGCAAGGGTTACTAGCTTATCTCAGGATTGTGCTATAGTTTGCAGTTTAAAGAATTGGTTAAAGGGTTGAGTGCAAATGGTTTTTACCCCCAGGTATCTCTGGGAAGAGCCAGATACTCTTCGCCTTGGTTTTCACCACTAGATACCTTGATCTCTTAACGGCCTTCATCTCTCTTTACAACACATCCATGAAGGTAAGAACTACGAAAGGAGAACTTTTCCATATACAGTATGAAACTAAACCATTGTGAATGTGTGTGTAAAAAAACAAAAACTTACAATTGCATATTGATACTGAGGATTGAAACAATCTGTTTTTGGCACATGATCATTTGCATTAGAGTAAACAGTTGAATGTGGTTATATTTACACTTTGTACCTTGCATGGTTAATAGGCGATTTGCTTTTTCATTAAAACAGCTTATCTACATTGGATGTGCCTATGCCACCGTATACATGATCTACGTCAAATTCAGAGCAACCTACGATGGAAACCATGACACTTTCAGAGTGGAGTTCCTAGTGGTTCCAGTGGGAGGCCTTGCCTTTCTGGTCAACCACGACTTCTCTCCATTGGAGGTAGGACTGACTAAAAGATCAAAGCAAACTTTGAGGCAATTGATCAAACTGTTCACTGAGCATTTGCCACCTTTTTCCATTATAACTGTGTTTGGAATAAGGAACAAGCTTACTAACTGAATACTTTGCAGTCATACTGCCTTCTACTATAATTCTATGATAAACGTTTTGAATAGTAGTAGTGTGCTACATTGTTGTCCCATGACCTGAGAAGTATATAGCAGCAGGCAGAGCTCCAAAAATGGGTGGGAGCTCCAAACCACCAGCATTGATATAAGGAGCCCCTAGTCTCACGTAGCCAGAATTATGACTGCGGCATAGATCTGGGGTTTATAGCTGCTTCAGTTGGTCAGGACAGGAAAAGCCATCTAACTTGCTGACATGTAAAGCGACCAATCACAGTAGGTCAGGTTTTGTCATTACGGGTTGTTTTGTGCCCGTAATGTTGTTTGGGTTATTGGAGATGTATCGCACCATAATAAAAGATGGGGGTGGGGGTAATTTATATAATGGTGCACGAGTCTCCGCGAGTGATTGCACACAACACACGGGAGAATAGCATAAAATGAGTAAGAAAGCAGAAAATGCAGCTCTGCTCGTGGATATCCGCTTTACTTTCTGCTACGTGCCTCAAACAAAACTCTGAATGTCTTTAAAAGATTTGATGTCACTAACCTGGCTAACTTGGGCAAATTCTGTGATTATTTTATCCTCAAAATTGCTCATTATATCAAAGCGGAACCTTGTGAAGACTGCTTCCAGGCGGACTGATAAAACGTACTGTGTGCGTCACCTCTCGGAATTAAGATTTGCGCTGACTGATCGATAAAGCGTTTTCCAGTTTTGTGTGCTATAAGCATCAGACAGTAAGTGCACAGACCTTGGGCGTGCCGTCTAAGGCTGAGACTAGATAGCCCCTAACCGTGAGTAGAAGTGACGGACACTTTTGGAGTTGACGCAACCCTGTTTTGGAGTAACCCTGCCCCCTTCTGTAGTAACCTTGTCCTCATTTGGAGATTCCACCCCATTTGGAGATCTTCGGCCTGCAGCTATACCTACTTGCATGACCTCACCATGTTGCAAGTGATGGGTGTCCGATTCGGGACATTTCTGACCATATTGGCACCGCGGGGAGGTCTGTTTGTTGCCGTCTGGCACGGTGACCTCGTCATTGGCGCCCCTATCTGGCAAAACGACCTCATAATTATGGTCCCGCCTAGTTCACCTATGCCTAGAAACGGCCCTGCCTCCGGTTATCATCTTGGAAATGAATAAACGTATCAAATTTGTGAAAAAAATATATCTTTACTTTTGGTAGCCCAATTGAATAATGAGTCAGAGAGACATTTAAAATCGGGTCTGTTATTAAACGTAGTTAACTAATGTTAACGAATATAACCTCATTGGGTTATTCCGTGTAAAATCATCCAAATTTCAGAAACTTCCCTGATTCAATTTTTTTTGTTAATACTTTTAAGAGTCCCATATCGCTGAGATTTAACCGTACAGGGGTAATATATAAATAACCAAGGTTATTTTTTTCTAGGTTTAGGGGTTAATGTAGTGTGTCTGTAGGACTCTAAATAAACAGAATAAATGCACTCCATTGATGCCTATTCTGTACATTAGTAATAATGTGGGTGCAAATAGTATCTGACACTATATGCACCAGGGTGAAATGAATATCTACCATTATTTGCACAAGGTTTGGGGGTAAAAATAATATCAAAAAAATACTTACGGTCATGTACATCCCATTTATCAGGTATGAGAGTGCAGTGCAGAGCCGGGACATCTTGTTGAGTTGACCCTATTAGAACGTATTCATTATAATTCTGTTAGCTCCTCTGGTTGGTTATCAAATCAAAAAGTAATATATTATTTGTTTTGCGATAACAGATCCTGTGGACCTTTTCCATCTATCTCGAGTCAGTGGCCATCCTGCCTCAACTCTTCATGATTAGTAAGACCGGCGAGGCTGAGACCATCACTACCCACTATCTGTTCTGTCTGGGGGTCTACCGTGCCCTATACCTCTTCAACTGGATCTGGAGGTTCTACTTTGAGGGATTCTTTGACATGATCGCCATCGTTGCTGGGGCCGTTCAGACGATTCTCTATTGTGACTTCTTCTACCTTTATGTCACTAAAGGTGAGTTTATATGCACCTAAACCTTCATAGGGTTATGCGTGTAAAACGAAATGAAGTATGTCTGATCTTGACCTTCCTGAAATAAGTCAACCTAAAAATTATAACAAAACATTTCTTATTTACTTTCAAAATACATATTCTTGTCTTATTGTTAATAGTTCATCCATGCATGACTAGGGACTTGTTTGGCATTAGTTTAGGGGATTTGGCTTTTTTTTTCCCCTCAGAGGTTTATTACAGAGAAAAGACCAGGAAGACAAAAAATCTTCATGCTTAATTTTCTGACATGTTCTGTCTGGTCCACAGTGTTAAAAGGAAAGAAGCTGAGTCTACCAGCCTAAGTGCCAAAGAACAGAGAGCTGTGCCTCCATCAGACTTATAGAGGAGCACAGGCCAATAATGCCACTGCTCAATCACCCATTTCTTTCCACTCCACCTGGACACCATCAGCCATCCCCTTACAGCAACAAGGACTTTTTTGCAAACTTTTTTGTTCTTCTGTCTTTAGCATCTTGTGATACTTTATTTTTTATTGTTATTAAAAAAAGAAAAAGAAGAAAAAACTTTTCTATAAGCAGGGTTGATTGAATGATCAAGCATTAACTCCAGTTATTAATTGCATCATTGTTCAATTGTCCATGATTAGAAATGGTTCCCAGAGTGTTTAATACATTTGTGGTTTCTTCCTGATTTAAGAGGGGAAGAAATGTAATGTATGTCCTTTTTTCCACTATACATGTGGCCATTTTGCCCCTTTGCTTTAAAAAGTGGTTTAGCCACCAGTGGGTTTAAAAAAAAGAAATTCAGTTTTTCATTAGTTCACAAAAATGCCTTATGCTGATTTCAGATTTTGTACATATCCATATGCGTTCATGCCCCCATGGAAACAAGTAAACTGTAAATAATAGAATGTTTCATATTACATTAAGCACCATTATCCTTCACTCTTTTTTAGGATGTTGACCATTGTCAGTAAGATTGTTTAAATATTCAGTTTTCACCTGTGAACTGATTAACTTGTCGAGATGCAGTAAAATATGGCAAGACCATTAAATTAAGTGGTGTGGATACTGACAAAGCACATTAGAGGTGTGTGTGTGTGACATGAGTTTCATAGCGTAGTCATTATATATATTTAGGTTCCCATGAATTTGACCCACTTGAGTCTTTCCAGTAGGGTTTAGTTATTTTTCTAGTTTTTAACGTTACAGTCTCCAATAAATATTTTAAGGGACATGATTTTATGTTTTATTTGTCTGAAACCAATGTCTAAAGTTCCCTGAAGAAGAAGCATTTCTTAAAACTGTTTTAAAAATATATTACACTTGAGCACAATGGTGTTTTTCATTAATTACCGAAAAAAAAAAAATATGATATTAATGATTTTATTAATGGGTACATTTACTGTATATGGGTTGACTTTAATTGGCACACAAACCAGAAATTATGGAATTTATTTTAGAACGGAGGTTTTCAAACTGAGTCGGCAGAACATTTATAAATGTTTTTTTTTTTTTTTAAATGCATTTACCAAATTTGACATTATTACGTTATGTTTACATTAATACATTAAGACCCCGTTTACACCTGGTTTTAAGATGCGTTTTGGATAATCTGATCACATTTGCAAATACAGGTCTAAATGGGGTCTAAAACGTTTTGTGATTGGATCACAAAAACCACATACAAATGTGGTCAAAAACGCATGTGACCATATCGTATTTAAGGTGTAAACGCTAATCTGTCCTGTATGCATCCCAGTGTCATAATCAAATGAGTCCATTCGTGAAATAGGGTCACGGTGGGACTGTTTGTTATCGCAACAGCTTTGAAATGGTGAAAACCACTAAAGATATGAAAATAACTGGACTTGCTTCATGTAATTAATGAACATGTTTATATCTAAAAAACAATTAAGCATTACTTGGTTTTAGTTAAATGTACTTAAACCTGCTCATCACACATTTACCTGTCAATCAACTGCTGTGCTAAAACAAGAGTTTAAACTTTGCTGGTTACAAGTGTTTTTAAAAGGAAAATAACAGTCCAATCGGAACATTTTATAAAAGCGTATACATACACAATCACGAGAGCTCCTTTAATGCAGGTAATAAACTAAAATAACATAATTCCATATTTTCTTGAAAGCATGCACTTAGTCTAGGCACAAGTGTGTTTGGTTCACAACAATTTATTATCTAAGTATTCCATTGAGTGTAGTCCATCCATTGACCAAGGAGATGCAGGCAGAGGTCAGTAAGGTGCACTGCAGTTCGACTGTAAGCTTGTGGACAATTCATTTCTGGAGGAGCCCATCTTAAGTCTAAATTTCAGGCAGTGTCCAGTGAAGTATCCCATGTCTGACGGTTGGTGCAGGCAACAGTTCATCCTCTGTGAAGTCCATCATAGTACACTGAAGTGATATCTGGCTGGCACAGGCTGCAATTATATATCAGCAACATGTAGTAGTGGGAGTCTGGCATCTGGCAGGACCAGAGTTGGACATCAGGCAGGATATGTATCCCAAGGTTAAGACAGGGAAACATAAAATAATATTAGCATAGATGCCATTCACTTTAAACCAGGATTATAGAATATGAGATATGTTTCCAGTTCTGGCAGACCTAACTAATGCTGCCTAACTATGAGTTGATAGATATATGCCTATAGGTGTATAGTTAGGCTGAAAAGATGAGTCT
Organism: Xyrauchen texanus; assembly: GCF_025860055.1. Lineage (NCBI taxonomy): Eukaryota > Metazoa > Chordata > Actinopteri > Cypriniformes > Catostomidae > Xyrauchen > Xyrauchen texanus. The sequence continues at coordinate 41,579,624 of NC_068287.1, forward strand.
TTAGTCTAGACTTAAACTGAGAGTGTGTCTGATTCCCAAACCATCTTAGGAAGACTATTCCATAGTTTAGGGAGTCAAATAGGAAAAGGATCTACCTCTTTTAAGGATTTTGATATTCTAGGTATTATTAACAGACTAGAATTGGGCAATCTTAGTGAATGTGATGGAATATAGCATAATAGAAGTTCACATAATACTGTTGCGCTAGACCAGGTGTGACCAACCCTGCTCCTGGAGAGCTACCTTCCTGCAGAGTTTAGCTCCAGCCCTAATCAAACACACCTGAACCAGCTTATCAAGGTCTTTAGGATTACTTGAAAATGACAGACAGGTGTGTTGGAGCTAAACTCTGCAGGAAGGTAGCTCTCCAGGAGCAGGGTTGGTCTCCCCTGCGCTAGACCATTCAAGGCTTTGTAAGTAGTTAGAAGTATATAGACAGAAGACTGATATGATCATATTTCTTGATTTTAGTCGACACTCTAGCTGCTGTATTTTGAACTAGCTGAAGTTTATTTATGGAACCTGCAGGACATCCAGGAATGCATTACAATAATCTAGTCTTGAGGTCATGAAGGCATGAATTCGTTTTTTGGCATTAGAAACAGAGAGCATGTGTCGTAACTAAGCATTATTTCTGAGATGGAAGAATGCTTCTACAAACATTGGAAATGTGTTTTTTAAAGGACAGCTTGCTATCAAATATAAAACCCAAGTTCTTTGCCGTAAAAGACGACGTGACAGTACCTCCATCAAGTCAAATTATATTTTTAGGATTTTGGTCCAGTGATGAATACCTCGGTTTTGTCGGAATTGAGAAGAAGGACATTTCTAGCCATCCAATCTTTAACTTGAAGAATTGTGGTTGAAACTCATCAGGTTTTGAGGAAATATAAAGTTGGATATCGTCAGCATAACAGTGAAAACTAATATCACGGTCCCTGATAATGTCTCCCAGGGGAAGCATAAATAAGGAGAAAAGGAGAAGCCCTAAATGTGATCCCTGTGGCACACCATACTTAACTTTAGTTTGATCTGACAATTCCTCATTGCAGATGAAATTTTCATGATGATTAGTATTATTAATAATTATTAGTATTCATAGTAATTTAGTAGTGTTATTTAATTTAGTAGTATTATGGATTATTTGTATTACAAGCCTTATATAGGTTGTATGTGTAAGCTTTATATAGGTTGTATATGAGTTGCCTTTTATGAGTTGCATGTGTAAGTTGAGTGTGTTTTACATTTATGAGGTTAGGGGAAGTTATTTTAAACTGTTATGGTATGGTATGGTATTAAATACACCTTGCAAATGTATTTTCTTCAGAGAAAGACTGAGAAAGCCCCAGCAAGGATAGCCTAGGATAGCTATTTCATGACTGGACATAGCTTCCCGGGATGTTTTGAGGAAACCATCTAATGAACCATTAAATTGCCCCATTGAGCAATAATTATGTGCATTACACAGTTTAAGTCTATTTATATTATCCAACATATCCACTTCTGCCATTACTTACATTGCTCTGTACATAATATACTCTATTTTTGTTCTTTATATAACAGATTGTATACAATATAATAGATTTGCACTACGTGTGTGTATGTGGGTATGTATGAAGGTGAGTGTATGTACGTATATGTATAATTATTTATTTTTTATTCTTTTTTGTTTTGTGTTTTAATTACCTATGTCTTGAGGCTGTTTTTTGGTATTGTTTGTATTATTGTGCACTGGAAGCTCCTGTCACCAAGACAAATAACTTGTATGTGTAAGCATACTTGGCAATAAAGCTGATTCTGATTCTGAGCTTCCCGGGAGCATTCCAAAGATGGCCGCCATTGGGCTGACTTGCAAGAAAGACTTTAATAAGACGTATCAGACAGTCAGTGCATGTAGCACTGCACTTAGAGTGGTCACGAAAATAGAGCCCTTAAAATCCAATAATTTAATTAAGTAAACAGCATATCGTTTTTATAATATCCCACTTACTATTTTTTCAGCCAGAATATATGGGCCTTTACTTATTTATATTATTTTTTTTGGATGGGAGTTCCTCAACATGAAGTTAATCATCATTAATTGATGGTCCATGGAGTCAAAAAAGTATGAAAACCCCTGTTCTGGAATAAAAAAAGCAACTAATTATATGTTAGTGTAAAACATTTTTATGATTACTTACAAATATGTGGATAATTTGGATGCTAATTTGTTAAGCACATAACATCATGGCTAACAGGCACCTTTGCAAGGAGGAAAAGGGTAAAATATTCACTTTCAGTTAAAACTTAGTATAGGACTGTGAATACTACATTTCTACAATGGCATCTGAAACTGAAAACTATTGATTATAAATGATGCTGCATCCAAGCCACTAGGTGTCAGTGTAAGTCCAAGATGACAAAGACAAAAGTTACTGAGTGCACCTTTAAATTAATAATTCAGGTCCAATTTTAAAGAACTAGTCACAATGGCACTGTACATGGTAATCAGAGGTGGATAGAGTACCCAAAAGCTTTACTCAATAAAGTTGTAATGTAAAAACTACTCGAGTAAGAGGAAGAAAGTATCCAATTAAAAGAATACTCAAGTAGTGAGTAGTTGATTATGGGGATGAATATGCCCCAATATTCCACTACATTATACATATTTAACATGTATGACAGAATAATAATAATTATCCTAATACTACTAATAATAATCATTATTATTAATGAAAATTGTTATCATACACCCTCATGTTGTCTCAAACCATATGATTTTCTTCAATGCAACACAATTAAGGAGATGTCAGAATGTTATCCATTTTCTGTAACTGCTTGTTTTTTCCTCCATATTATAAAAGGGAATGGTGACTGAGACTGTACGTCTCTAACATTATGTCTAATATCTTTTTTGGGTTCCACAAAATACAGTCACACAGGTTTGGAACAACATGAGGGGAGGAAATTATGACAGAACATTCATTTATGGTTGAACTATCATTTCAAGTACGCTTGTCAGATTTGGACAATTCTGTCAATTAGAAGACAAGTTTGAAAACCAGTTTCTAGTAATTATTATGGTGAAAAATGTGAACAATGTCCCACAGGCCCAATTATATATAATGCTGAATAAAATGAAACAAGATCATGCTGTATTAACACCTACTGTCACTATTTCAAAATTGTTTATTTGGTGTGCTTGCTGCTGTTGCAGTGGTGGACTCATCTCCACTGACAGAGCGCTGCTGTCGTAAAAGTCTCTTTCAAAAGTCTCTCAATAAATGACACATTTATTTACACGTATTACATTAAAACCAGTAATGTAATGACAGGAATGTCACCCATGATAACAAAATAAAAGTACATTTTTTTCATTAGAAATGTACTTGAGTTAGAGTGAAAAGTACCCACTTTTAAATGACACTCATAAAAGTACATTTTTACAAGAAGTTACTCAAGTAAATGTAACGGAATAAATGCAGCATGTTACTACCCACCTCTGACAGTAATCTATCCAATGAATAGTTACTAGTGTAATTTTGTTTTAAAAACAGTCGCTATTAGAATACTTACATATACTTAAAAAATACGAACTACTAGCATTAGATAGGCTCCTATTTTGTTTTAAGAAATAAATGTTAAAACGGCTTACCATACACGTTTTCCTTAGCGACCAGGAGTTCGAATGACCCCGATGCAATTTCCTGCAACATAATATTGTAACTCTTGATTGTTCCATCAAAGCTCATAGAACGCGTGACGTCACCACGCGATTGTCTGGTCAACAGCTCAGTTGTTGTGGGGCGACCGCGGGAAAATATTCCACGTAATACATCGGCTAGTTCCAGGGAGGGACTCTGGACTTGGTTGGGATCATCGGGAGCACAGAATACACCGGGAATATATTCACATCAATTCTTCAGAGATAACACAAGACGCGTTGGGGCGAAATAGAGGAGGTTTCGATCTAGGACAGTTTACGAGGGGCAGGAAAATGGAGTTGGATGACGGAGTTGTGTACCAGGACGACCCGGGGACGTCAGCTATTATGTCGGAGCGCGTCTCGGGCCTGGCCAACTCCATCTACCGTGAATTCGAGAGACTCATCCGCAAATATGACGAGGACGTGGTAAAAGAGCTCATGCCGCTGGTCGTGGCGGTACTAGAGAACCTGGACACTGTGTTCGCCGAGAACCAGGAGCACGAAGTGGAGCTCGAGCTTCTCAAGGAGGACAACGAGCAGCTGATCACTCAGTATGAACGCGAGAAAGCGCTGAGGAAACACGCAGAGGAGGTGAGTGCAGGAGAATTGTGAATAGTGCATTGATAACAGCAGCACCTCTCATCAGCATCTACAGGAGGAGAACAAGAGGTTGGCATCATTGTTTAGTTGCAGAATCAGAGCCACGTATCAACCTGCACGTGCATGAATGGCTTTGTCATGCCTTGTTTAGCCAGTGCTGCCCTTTGATGATGAATCAGTCTTTCAAATTAGGCATTTCATAAATACCTAAATAAATGGAAGAAACATCAACACTGCATGTTTTGCGTTTTATTTCAGCCCCTCAATTTATTACTATGCCCTTTTGATGTTTATAACTTTAGGTGCATGCATATAATCAAGCATGCATTAATACAGATTGCTTCACGTTGTTTGCATGCTTAAAAGTAAAACTAATTAATGAATTTAAACAAACAAACAATGCACAATATAGAGACAGATGCTTGTATCAGAATCATATGGCTGGATTTTGACAGGCACAGGCAGAGCTGCAACAGTCTACATATGCAAACACCCACAAAAGTCAGTGCAGTCTTATTTTGTGCAGGTATGCATTTATTTACTTTGCATTAATGCATTTGATCTGCAATTAGTTTCTGCCCTTTTCAGTAGTGTTATGCATACAAAGATGCTTTCCTTAACTAACTTCACTAACTTGAGGTGCTTTACATGTTATTTTGCACGAGTAAGACCCCATTTTACATCAACACTGACCATTGATACAGTATATGAACATTTAGTAGTTGTGCATGAGCAAATGCTTTGATGTGGCTCTAATCTGTTTTGGAAATGAGATTATACTGCATTGTACAGCTCTCTCAATGTGTTTAAGGCTGACTTTGGGCAGATTAAGGCTCCTCAATGACTATGTGTTCACTGAGAGTTAACTGGGATTATGTGCAATATGCCTGGCACATTCTTCAGCCAAAAGCACAAATGAGCCATGAGCTGTATTATTCCATGTGCACTGATCTGAGATGGATCTTATTATCACAGGTTTCACTTACACCAAAACTGTGACATACGGTCTGTCAATATTAAATAATGGGAATTGATCTTTTACTAACCTTACAGTTCACTGATATACTAGAGAAAAGCCTATTTGTGAAAGTGGTCATCAAGTTTAAACACATTTATTTTTAGTAGAGCCACAAATTCTACTTTATTTAAAGTAAAATTCACAATTTCAATGTAATTATTATATTTTCAATATTAAATGAATTTTATGGTTTCAAAACAAGTAAAGGTCAATAGACAGCATTTGTGGCATAATGTTGATTAACACAAAGGTAATACTAATGTATAATTCAGAAGACTAATCAATTATTCCATGAGACTCATGATTGTTATGAAAGCTTACGATAAAGTCTGGTGAGAAACAAGCCGAAATCTAATGTATTATTTAGTGAAAATATTCACTGACCATTGATCTCCTGTGCATGTTCATGATAGGGCACGAGAGTAACAGTTCATGCAGCTCCCTCGCGACATTGAGTAGTTCAAGCGAAAACTCGTTTTGTTTATCTAAAAACAGGTCCTCCACAGTGATAGCGACAACAGAACACAACACAACTGCATGTAAACATGTCTGAAGAGTTTGTAGTTGAAGAATTGATGCATTTCTATGCCCAGCCTTATTTTTAAATCTTTGGACTGGTGCCAGTTCACAGTGGATTGAGTTACCTGTGTGATGCCAAAAATGTAAAACAAGGGATTGATAGAATGTACCGTCGCTTGTCGCTACTGGTTAGGACAAAAACTCTGATTAACATAGAAAATATATATTTTATCACGTGTCGTTTGCCGTCAGGTTAGGACATGGTGTGACTATGACTGCCTGCAGCCTCCTCTATGTTTCTGTTTGATTTCTAAGTACTCCGTTCCAAAAAATAAGGCAGGGCATAGAAATGCATAAATTCTTCAACTGACATATGACATAAACACTTGATTTATACAATATTTGCTCAAAATTCACAATCATTTGAAATACAAATGGTTTATTATACATGAACAAGGCTGGTGGTAGATTTTGACGCCAATAATGTTACAATATTGACAGATTAATCGGCCTGACTGATATGTTATTGCCAATTTAAATACAGAACCCACACTAACAGCAATAGAGCGCAATGGTCTGGTTCCAGAAGTAAAAATCCCAATTCTCCAAAAGGGAATAGATTTTTTATCGTAACTTATAAACCTTGAAAGATAGACCTAGAGTCAGCTCTGAGGTTGGTAATTGATGATAAATGCTCCACCTAACCATCACAATGTGTTTCTACAACTTGTCACATTTAATGTGACAAAAAAATCACATTAATTATGGAATTTGTGTTGAATAACAACACTCCCTATGAACCCTGCAGAGAAAGATCCACCAATGAGAGAATCACAGCAAACACTGTGCACCAAAAGAGCTCTGCAGCGACCGCCCACTCCCACTGTGAATGATGCAATCGAGTCGCTCTCCCTACACTCTCAAAATGCTAATGTATATGCATATATCAAAATATTTAGCAATAAAATAATGTTGATTCTATACTTAGAATCAACAACTTTTAATCAATAGTTTTGTATATTTTCATTATTTTTATATCGATAACATAATTTAAGATGTTAAGTACACAGTCTTGTACTTTTGTCTAAATGTATTTATTTATTTTTTTAACTAACTTTGATAACTAATTTTCTAAAATCCCTATGGGGAAAATACTTCTGGAAACAAGATGGATCAAAAAGTGAGCACAGTTGCACTCTATATGCTGCTGTCTTTAAGCACTGAATCCATGTCCTATGTAAACTGCCTTAACTTGACAAGTTGACAACTCTGAACAATGTGTTTGTATTGCATTGAAAATGAAAGTGTATTGAATGTGACAAGAACCTTATGTTTGTTGATGCTTATGCCCTTATGTCTGCGCTTGGAGGCATCAGTCAGTATGATGAGAAACTAAAGTGGCACTTAATCAGCTCCTGGCGCTGTATGAGACCCCTGCATTCCACACAGAAGCCATGAGATCCACAAAGAGTGTGTACGGGAAATTTTCCAATTAGGGAGACTACGTCAGGATGATATTACTTCCAGGTCACGGGGTCCTTTGCTGTAATAGGGTTGAAAGATTCTGGCTTGATTCAGTCTGTGTCTGTCTGCTTGTGTTAGGGCAAGAGTACTCATTATACACTCACCTAATGGATTAGTAGGAACACCATACTAATACTGTGTTTGACCCCCTTTCGCCTTCAGAACTGCCTTAATTCTACGTGGCATTGATTCAACAAGGTGCTGAAAGCATTCTTTAGAAATGTTGGCCCATATTGATAGGATAGCATCTTGCAGTTGATGGAGATTTGTGGGATGCACATCCAGGGCACGAAGCTCTCGTTCCACCACATCCCAAAGATGCTCTATTGGGTTGAGATCTGGTGACTGTGGGGGCCATTTTAGTACAGTGAACTCATTGTCATGTTCAAGAAACCAATTTGAAATGATTCGAGCTTTGTGACATGGTGCATTATCCTGCTGGAAGTAGCCATCAGAGGACGGGTACATGGTGGCCATAAAGGGATGGACATGGTCAGAAACAATGCTCAGGTAGGCCGTGGCATTTAAACGATGCCCAATTGGCACTAAGGGGCCTAAAGTGTGCCAAGAAAACATCCCCCACACCATTACACCACCACCACCAGCCTGCACAGTGGTAACAAGGCAGGATGGATCCATGTTCTCATTCTGTTTACGCCAAATTCTGACTCTACCATCTGAATGTCTCAACAGAAATCGAGACTCGTCAGACCAGGCAACATTTTTCCAGTCTTCAACTGTCCCATTTTGGTGAGCTCTTGCAAATTGTAGCCTCTTTTTCCTATTTGTAGTGGAGATGAGTGGTACCCGGTGGGGTCTTCTGCTGTTGTAGCCCATCCGCCTCAAGGTTGTTCGTGTTGTGGCTTCACAAATGCTTTGCTGCATACCTCGGTTGTAACGAGTGGTTATTTCAGGCAAAGTTGCTCTTCTATCAGCTTGAATCAGTCGGCCCATTCTCCTCTGACCTCTAGCATCAACAAGGCATTTTCAGCCCACAGGACTGCCGCGATACTGGATGTTTTTCCCTTTTCACACCATTCTTTGTAAACCCTAGAAATGGTTGTGCGTGAAAATCCCAGTAACTGAGCAGATTGTGAAATACTCAGACCGGCCCGTCTGGCACAAACAACCATGCCACGCTCAAAATTGCTTAAATCACCTTTCTTTCCCATTCTGACATTCAGTTTGGAGTTCAGGAGATTGTCTTGACCAGGACCACACCCCTAAATGCATTGAAGCAACTGCCATGTGATTGGTTGATTAGATAATTGCATTAATGAGAAATTGAACAGGTGTTCCTAATAATCCTTTAGGTGAGTGTATATCTATATATGTTAATAGGGATGCACTGATATGAATATTTTGGCAGATACGATACAGATTTTAACAAAAAAACTATTGTCCGATAATGATATTTTGTCATCATATTGCTGTTATATTTAGGAATGCTTAAAAAATTTACAGAAATGTACAAAAGCTTTTTTTCACTGTTCAAACAATAAATAATTCCCATTGAACATTGAATCTGTTGCGCAAATGACAGGCCAAAATTTTAAAGAAAGATATATACAAGATAAAAAAGATACAAAAATGTACCATAAATGATAACACGATGAATGATATGAAAAAAAGTTTCTTTTGTACTTCCAAAATGTATTTTCCCTTCTGTTTTGCAGTTTAAGATGCAATCATTTAAGGTTTAGTAATGTCACATGGTCATATTGCAATTTCAATCTTAATTTGGCGGAGTGGTGGTGGCGTAGTGGGCTAAAGCACATAACTGGTAATCTGGTAATCAGAAGGTCACTGGTTCAATTCCCACGGCCACCACCATTGTGTCCTTGAGCAAGGCACTTAACTCCAGGTTGCTCCGGGGGGATTGTCCCTGTAATAAGGGCTCTGTAAGTCGCTTTGGATAAAAGTGTCTGCCAAATGCATAAATGTAAATTCAATCAATCAATTAAGGGATATCATTCCGATATGTCAGAAGTCAAAGTCTGCTGATTTCAAAGTGTTTTGAATGGTTTCCCTCATCACGTAGCTTATAAGTAAGTGCCGCTTTCACAACTGTCGCATCCATTTATGCTGTTTTAACATGTCACGTCCATTTATCCCGCATTAACTTGAGAATGAGACAGAATAAAAATAAATATTACATGTTCTTAGGAGTGCCAACCTTTCCACATAATGTGGCTTTTATTATTTCGGTTTTTACAACATGTTTTACTAATTAATTATAAATAAACCATTGATTTTTCATATTGGGGTGTTCCTGCTTATTACTGATATGCCGATGGGTTTAATTTGGTCAGTAGTTAGTCGATAGATATCCCTACTTTAAAAAAAAATGAAAAACTGTCCAACTAAAACCACAGTTTATTAATTTTTACTTTTTCAACTTCCATACGTGACAAACTAAACTAAAATAAACTGCTTTTTATTGCTTGTACAAGAGGAAGTGCACTATCATATTTCAACACATACCAACCAAATTAAACCCAACCAAAGTGCACCTACTGGGACTCTTTACAACTACAGAACAAAGTCCTTCCTGCAAATAGCGCTCCAAATTCGATGTATTTCTTCATATTGTTTATGTGTATGTCGCCATTGTATCAGTCATTGTCCACACTGCTATTTAGATATTGGCATAGGCAACTGATAAACTCGTATCGGTTGACCACTATCCATATTTCACATTCTCCAGGACACAAACAAATATTTTAAGAAGAATATCTCAGCTCTGAAGGTCCATACAATGCAAGTGAATGGTGACCAATATTTTGAAGCTCCAAAAATCCCATAAAGGGAGCATAAAAGTAATCTATACGACTACTTTCTTCTGAAGTGATCCAGTTTTTGGTGAGAACAAACCAAAATGTAACTAGTTATTCACTATAACACTTGACATCAGCAGTCTTCTTGGCCATCATGGTTTCAAGCTCTATTACACTTCCTAGTGCTATCTTGTGCTCTGCATATGGGTCAAGAACTATGAAGTGTAATCAAGCTTGAAATCATGATCTTTTGTGCTGCCTTTATGTGCTTTTGGAGCTTCAGAGTTGTGGTCAACATTCACTTGCATTGTATGGACCTACCTTGCTGAGATATTCTTCTAAAAATCTTTGTTTGTGGTCTGCAGAAGAAATAAAGTCATACACATCTGGGATGGTATGAGGATGAGTAAATGATGAGAGAATTCTCATTTTCCGCCAAACTATTCCTTTAAATGATTTTCTCAGTCTAAGGAAAGGCATAAGGACATCTGGAAAGATACATACAGCTTCAGCTTCACATTAATCCTGTCCTGGATACCTGATGAAAGTCAGAAAGTGCCAGAATCTTGCTTTTCTGAGAGTTTGCGTTTAAACTGATTGACTGTATTTGCAATTCTGAGGACAATGTTTTTTATTACGCTACTTTGTGTGTTTTTTATGAGCAGAGGTTCATTGAATTGGAAGATTCTCAGGAACAGGAGAAGAAAGATTTGCAGAATCATCTGGAGAGTTTGGGGTCACATTCCCGTCAACTGGAGCTGAAGATCAAGAACTATGCTGACCAGAGTAAGAATTTTATTCCACATTCACCCCCACAGTCGTCTTCTCCCTTTTTCTCACTAGATTAGACAGTTTACACAAAAATGAAAAGGATGTAATCATTTACGTACCCTCATGCTGATCCAAACCCGTATTATTTTCTTTCTTCAGTGGAGAACAAAAGGAAATGTTAGCCAAAATTGTCAGTTTCAGTCACAATTTACTTTCATTGTATTAAAAAAAGATGCAATGAATGTGAATGGTGACTGAGGCTATCGGTACCTAATATCTACATTTGTGAACTAACCCTTTTAATCCTTCTGTTCTGACCAGTCTTAAAACCTTCACACATTGAATATTCACTCCATTATAGACTGTTGTACGACTTCATTTTAGTCGCATTTTACCGAAACAAATCTCCTTTCATGTGTTTACCTCAGCAGTCACTGTTTTAGTGTGAAATGGATAAAATCCATAGTTTTTATACTGTATCAGTTCATGTGACATATTGGTTTACAATGTGCTACACATATACCATAATGGAGTACTGTTTTCCTCAACTCATTCCACTGACCCCATTAGTGGAGTATTGATAATGTACAGCAGCCCATTTGTTGGAAAAATGTGACATTTCGTTTGCCTCCTTCAACATATAACTCTTTGATTTCATTTGGATTGTGAGTCACTAGAAGTAGATAAGCAGGTGATATCTTACACTAATAAACAGTCAATGATTTGCAGGGCCATTTGCTGCGTGCAGTGTTAACTAGATTAACTAAGATCATAGTCCAACTTTTAAAGTTTAAAACTGTGAAATTATGAGAATATCAGAGTTAACCAAAAACAAACCAGTAAATAGTGTCTGGAATACTTCTCGCTCTTACTCTGATAATATAATTCCCATTCCTGTTTAGATTCATAATAGCCATAAAGTTCCAAGTCCTTCAGTGAGGATAGACTGTAGGCTGTTACTGTCCCTTAAAATGTGCCCACGACTGGTTGGTGCTGGCCCTGTTTTTTGGCCCAAGGGTTGGCATGAAGTCAATCACATTTAGAGTTAATTCATTATGGGGCGGCTGTGTCTCAGTTGGTAGAGCGAGTCGGCTACTAAACACAGGGTTGGCGACTCCACGTGCCCCAAACGACTCCACATGCCGAAGTGTCCTTGGGCAAGACACTGAACCCCATGTTGCTCCAAATGGCAGGCTAGCGCCTTGCATGGCAGCTCTGCCACCATTGGTGTATGAGTGTGTGTGTGTGAATGTGTGTGAATAGGTGATTGGGACACAGTGTATAGCGCTTTGGTAACCGCTAAGGTTAAAAAAACCGCTATATAAGTGCAGACCATTTACCATTCACATATAGAGATCAAATAAATAGGGTTGATTAGTGGGGATAAGTGTCATTTAGAGCTCAAGGGAAGCATCTTTACTGAAGCATGATGACTTGGATCAACAGAAATATTGTTGGGAATGATCCTGGATCAGAACTATGATATTAACCTTTGTACAATTATCAATAGAGAATCCAGTTGCATCTGTTCGGGTCAAATATGACCCAAAACATCAAATGGTTTGTCATTTATTGCCAAATCATTTATTTCTTTGTGTGTGTGTTTGGCATTGTGTATGTTTTATGGTCTTTTTATGGTCTTGGAGTGGTGGTGGTGTAGTGGTCTAAAGCACATAACTGGTAAACTGGTAATCAGAAGGTTGCTAGTTCGAGCCCCACAGCCACCACCATTGTGTCCTTGAGCAAGTCACTTAAATCCAGGTTGCTCCGGGGGGATTGTCCCTGTAATAAGGGCTCTGTAAGTCACTTTGGATGAAAGTGTCTGCCAAATGCATTAATGTAAATGTACATGTAATTTAAATGTCTCACCTCCTTCATTTATGTGTGTTTGTTCTGCATTGTGTCTGATTTATTGATTTATATTTGGCCAAAAGAAAAATCGCTCCGTGTTATAGTCTCATCCGTTCATTTCCTATGGCGGGTCAAATTTGATCCAAACAGTACCTTCCATTCAGATGGCAAGTTTAGGAAAAGTCACCAAGCCTTGTCCCGCTCAGATTAAGGAAGTAAAATTGACCCAAACAGTGATTAAGTGTTAAGGAGATATATATAGATAACAATGGTCTCACTCCATTATCTAATGCTGCGAATTATCTGAATGTAGTCTCTAGGGGTGTGAATTAAATTAATTAATTAAAGAATTTAGCTAAATAATAATATAATAATAAAAGAATAATAATAATAATAATAATAATAATAAAAACACACATGTTCATTTATTTATTTATTTGCCAAAATACAATTCATGACCTATTTTTATTTAGAAAAATTCACCAAATGTACATCCCCAATCTACTGATGCGGATGCAAATATTAAACCTGGTGATTTTGTCAATATTTAACTACGGTAAATTGCCTCGCCAATTCTGTTTGTCTTTCGCATATTTTTAAATCGATATTATGAATCATACCAAAATAATAAAATCAGAAAAAACTGTGACCCAAATATAGATTTCAATATGCATTACATAATTGAGTACATTGAATCAGAGCAAATAGTTTCAGTTCTAGTAGTAACTGGATTAACAGTTTATTCTGGTCTGTTTTTCACTAGAGTTTGCAGTAATGTGCCATTCTTTCATTAAATCTTTTCAAATGTAGTGTTTTCTATGTCCCTGCATAGCCTCACTCCTATTCTGTCATTTAAAAACATCAGTAGTTCAACTAATTCAGGGACATAAACGGTCTGTTCAGACTGAATGCCTGCTAGAATCACCCTGCACTCGACAAGATGCCCGTGGGTGATAATGACATTAGTCAAGCAACAATACACACTAATTATGGATGTCAGGACTGTAATCTAGCACTAATAAATACATTCTTGCATTAATTAATAGTTTAATGTCAGCATACAAGTCTCTGAGATTTATAATCGGTATTAGTTTTACTAGAATGTGAAAATACATAAACAGACAGTCATTTAGATGCATTGAGCAGTTCTTCAGCAAGCTTAGATTTAAACCAGACAGCTAAAAAGTGGATTATGTCTTTGTGTCACCTACTTAATTGAGCTTGTTTAATATCCTCTGTGGACTTAACAATACTGCAATCATTTCTTCGACAGACATCACGCAATCTGAGCATCAGTTTTGCCCAGTCAAACTATTAACTTAAAATGGAAATCTGGTTTCAAGCTCATTTAAAGTGGCACGCTGTCCCAGCAATCTATAAAAGTGCAGTTTCCAATGAGCAGCAGATCTTCATTGGTCATTTGGGACATTCTAACCTGTGCTACAATGATGACTGGGATAATTAGCTTCATTTTTCTGTCCTCCTTTTGTTCTAAGCCCTTCATCAGAGCTTCTACAATTCATGCTGTGCGTGAGACATGTGACCATATTGTGTTTACAAAATGCCACATACTAACGTTCTGCTTAAAGAAATGCTCTGGGTTCAAAACAGGTTAAGCTCAGTTGACAGCATTTGTGGCATAATGTTGATTGCCACAAAAATGATTGCAACACGTCCCTTTTTATTTAATAAAAAAGCACATATTACGATTTACCGCAAGGCATTTACAATGGAAGTGAATGGGGCCAGATCATAATCATTAAAATGCATGGTTTCAATAGTATAACCACAAGACATAAACATTAGACATGTTATCGTGATTTTAGTGTGATAAAATCGCTTACTAACCTTATTATTGTAACGTTAGATCCAAGATTACAACTTTGTTGTCATAACAACGTAACGCTGGTAAGGCCTTATGGGAGGGCGGAGGGCGGGTCCGGGTCGTGATTCCGCACACCAGGCCCCTAATTGGTCTGATTAGCCTGAGAGGGATATGTTCGACTGGAGATGGCAGTTTGACAGAGAGAGATATTTATGGGCAGCTGTCCGACACCCGTGAGTGTGTTTGTCTTTTGGTTCAGTTCTATATTAAACTATTATTTATATCATCAAGCCGGTTTTCGCCTCCTCCTTTCCCCTTTACCTTGTTACGCTGGTGCCGAAACCCTGGAAGGAGGAGGGATGCGTTGTAGTAGAGTTCTCGGCGCTACCATCCACCCCAAAGGAGCAGCCGTGGTCCATCCGCCGGAGGACGGAGGAGCCCGGCCACCTGGAAGCGAAGGAACGGCCACCGACCGCGAGGGGAGGAGGGGCTCCCAATCAACCGCCTGGAGCGGTTACCGCTGCCAGGGGTGGGGGAGACCCCTACCATCCACCAAAAACGCGGCGGTGCATTCCGTCCACCAGGGGCCAGAGGAATGCCTCCGGTCCATCTGGGGAGGTGCAGCTGTCGTCCATTAGAGGGTGGAAGAGTGGCCGAGGACCAAGCTACGACGTATCGGAGATGACCTGCCGCCAAATCATGTTAAAATTATGTTTATGTACATTTATGGAGTGGCTCCATTCACTTTCATTGTACCTTACTTTAACAGCAACCTTTCTTTCTTTCTTTCTCAGTAAGTCGTTTAGAGGAGCGAGAGGCGGAACTCAAGAGAGAATATAATTCCCTTCACCTGCGTCACACAGAGGTCAGACAGAGCAAATTCACTTTTCGAATCCAATATTTATTGTGTTTACAAACAGCTGCATGTCATACACTTTAATATAAATTAATTTACCTTCCTAATTTAACCCATAGATGATCCAAAACTACATGGAACATGTGGAACACATCATGCTGCAGCAGACAGGAGGAGAGACCTCTCACACAGGAACCATGGGCAGAATTCGGTAAGTATTATTCGGTATTATTCGGTAAGTCCTATTCCACATTCTTTTTCATTTGACTTCAGACTTCATTGGGCCTTTGGCTGCATTAGAATATATTTTGGCCTGATTGAGAATTGGCTATTGAAAAGCACATTGTTTGCTATTTTATTTGATTGAAGTTAAGATGAAATTAGAAGAGGAGAAATTGATGAAAAAAGAGGGGAGCTTATTTGATTGACTGTTTTTTGTCGCGTGTTTCATTAAACAGGAAAGAGCGTCCCCTGTCTCTGGGAATCTTCCCCATGTCTGGTGGAGGCAGTTCATTGACGTCTGATGTCCAGGGCAGAGCAGAGATTCCTGGGATTGAAGGATGGAGATTTAATAATCTCACTCATCAACGCTCCAATGCCAGCCTCAAGGTAACTGCAGCAACACCACCCATCATTAATTAAAGGATTATTGCGTGTTTAATATAAGTACAGCTCAATCAACAGCATTTTTCGTATAATGTTGATTACCACAAAAAAAAGTTTTTATATTTTATATATATATAAAAAAAGCAGAAATCTGTTTACAGTGAGACGCTTACAGTGGAAGTAAATGTGGCCAATCTGTAAATATTAAAATACTAACTGTTTAGAAATCTGCCACAATACATGAACATTATGCTTGTTAACATGATTTTAGTGTGATAAAATCACATACTAGCCTTTTCTGTGTAAAGTTATATCCAATTTCACAACTTCGTTGTCATGACGATGTAAAACATCTGTACAAATGATGATATAAACAAATGTACAGCTTAAATAATACACAAGTTTTAACAGAAAAATGTATGTAATGCTTTTATAAAATTATAAGCTTTACATTTCTGCCATTAAACCCTCCAAAAATGGGCCCCATTCACTTCCATTGTAAGTGCCTCACTGTAGCCTCTATTTGTGCTTTTTTTTAAAGAAAAGGAGGGACGAGTCGAAATTATGTTTTTTGGTAATCAACATAATGCCACAAATGCTGTCTATTGAGCTTAACTTGTATCGAACCCGGAATATTTTTTTAAGGTATTTTCTGACCCAAGTCTGACCTAAAAGTGATTTGGCTTAAAAAGTTTTAAAAAAATAGTTATTATATTAAAAACAAAAAAAGATTTAGTGTTTTAGAAGCCATCAAAACTATTACAAGAATATAAAGAGTAAGCGTTGGGTTATCCTTCACATTTATGATTAATATAATAGAACTCTCTCTCTCTTTATATATATATATATTAGTTTTCATTTATCCCTTTAACTTTAAAACAGCCCCAATTCTCCTAGATACACCTGGACACAGTTTGTCTTGGTTGTTGGCTGATAGGATGTTCCAAGCTTCTTGGAGAATTTGCCACAGTTCTTCTGTCTATTTCGGCTTTATCAATTGCTTCTCTCTCTTTATGTAATCCCAGACTGACTTGGGGCTTTGTGGGGACCATGACATCTGTTTCAGGTCTCCCTGTTCTTCTATTCTAATCTTTTCTATTTGCAAAAGTAATGTTTGGGAGTCTAAAATAAATTTTTCCTATTGACACACTAAAGCTGAAAATATAAATAACCATCTTAAGACAAATGCTTTTGTGAAACATCTTATGTGCCTAATTCTATTGGGCAGTACTATATATATATATATATATATACATACAGTATATATAGGTCTATATATAAGCAATATCACACTAGCAATATTGCTATATGGCCCTACATCAGCACTGCTGTGATTAGGCCGCAGGCAGAGTGCCATAGGTAATCACAGCAGTGCTGATGTAGGGCCATATAGCAATATTGTGAGTGTGATATTGCTTATATACAACAGTTCAATGTACAAGTAAATAAAATAATTTTTTTGAAAAACTGAGTACGGTCATAAAAATGCATTTGTGCATGGAACTACTTTTTTATGACGGATCAGAATCTGCCGTTGCTGGTTCAAAACAAATGATGCGTCCAAGCCTCCGTTAGTAATTCAAATTTGTCACTTCAGAAATAGTATCATGGCTTGTGCTGTTTCTAACATGTTATTGGATAAAGAAGGATGGATGGAGGGGTGTGTGTGTGTGAGAGAGAGAAAGAGAGAGAGAGAGAGAGAGCGAGAGAGACGGAACGTGTGTGATCAACTCTTGCCACACCCAAGCAGAGATGCTGTCAGCTTTCTGAAGATCAGCTTTCTCAGTGGAAAAATAGTGGTTCAGGCGGTGTTATTTCTCCCTATTTTGCGGTATTTGGTGGGGTGTCAAGGGTTGGGATATATTAGGCAGCAAGTATTGTCAGTTCTTGGATTTCATGTGTTGGAAGCAGGAAAAATGGGCAAGCGTAAGGATCTGAGCCACTTTGATAAGGGCTAGATGACAATATATGGGAAATAATTGTTAGATCATCCATCCTGACGACTGAATGCTGAATCATCCTGTCTAATTGACAATGGCAGGAATGTTATATCCAGTGTCCCACTAGACCTCTCTCCATCAGAAAATATCCAAATATTAGCGTTTTGTCTGATATCCTAATCCACTCCACATCAACAGCTTGTTATGTTAACTCTTCTAGCAGCCCAAGAGCTAGACATGCGGATCAGGGGGATATAGAGACGAAGTACCGCTAATGAAAAAACTGAGCAGAGTTTATTAAATAATATCATGTCCATCTGTATCCGTGCTCAGTCTGACATTCAATCAAAAAGAGCGATCTTTCCTTTAACATCACAGTCATTTCTCTTTATGTGAATTGGTTTGTGGTTCCAATATCCACATTCACCTCCATTCAGTAGATGCTCTTTAAGTAGTCATTTAATCACAATGTAAAGGGATAGTTCACCCAAAAATTTACATTCCGCCACGTACTCACCCCTATGTCATTACACTCTCAAATGACTTCTGTGGAACACAAATGAGATGATAGGCAGAATGTAAGGGATTGAATGTTACCATTCAATGAATGTGAATGGTGACTGTGGCTGCCATTCTGCCTAACAACTCCTTTTGTGTTCCACGAAAGAAAGAAAGCCATACTGGTTTGGAACATCCTAAAGGGTGAGTAAACGACAACAGAATCTTCATTTTCGGATGAACAGTTCCTTAAGAACGCCGTGTGGATCTATGTATGTTGCATAAACTGTATTTCTGAGCCCAGCAATGCTGGATCCCAGCTCACAGCACAAACACACAAACACACAAACACATGTGAGCGCTGTTGTGTTTTATGTTGTGCCAACAAATAAAATATGCCGCATCCCAATTTTCTTGTCCAAGCAGTTGGAGGCGGAGGACACTCCAAAGGAAAGGGAGGGTAAGGATGTTCTGGAAGCTTGGGATTCGCTGGCAAACGACTGCAAGGTAGCCGGGCTCTGTGTCGGCAGACAGTGTGTAGTCCAAATCACTGTTGTGCTCTAATATTCAAAAATTCACTAAGCATTGTTCAGAGTCTGAAGTAGCTGAATGCAACTACAAACATAGAAGTAACAGATTTATAATAACTAGAATAATAATATGTAATAATAGAATGTTATCATTTAATCAATTATATACAAACACAAAATCTAGTCATGCAATATTAAGATTTTGCTGGATATATCTGTAGTTGCATACAGCTAGTTAATATAGTTTTCACCGCATGCCATTTCAGTTCCACACTGTCTTTGATTTTCTTCATTGCTCTTTTATAGTTTATTTTGATTTAGGTTTAGGTTTGATCAAAATTGTAGCTGATAGCGTCACTTATCTTAAGTTTTAACTCATTTAGAATACTAATAACATAGTTGTTTATTGTTACCCAGTGTTGGGGAACGTTATGTTTCAGTTATGTGTTACATTATTGCATTACTTCTAATAAAAGTTACTATGTTGCAGTGTTTTTTCAAAGAAAGTAATGTGTAAATAACTTTTTTGCTTTTGCAAGGGATAGTTCACCCAAAAATGAAAATCCTCTAATAATTTACTCCCTCATGCCATCCCTTCTGTGAATGACTTTCTGCAGAACACAAAGATTTTAAGAAGAATATTTCCGCTCTGTGGGTCCTCACAATGCAAGTGAATGCTGGCCAGAAATTTGAAGCTCAGAAATGCACAGAAAGGCAGCATAAAATTAATCCATAAGACTCCAGTGGTTGAATCCATGTCTTCAGAAGTGATATGATAGGAGTGAGTGAGAAACGGATCAATATTTTTGTATTTTTTTTTTTTTACTATAAATTCTCGCATTGGCAAAAACAAAAGAAGCAGAATGTGGAAGTAAAAGTGCAAATTTAAAGTAGTAAAACACTTCAATGTTGATCTGTTTCTCACCCACACCTATCATATCACTTCTGAAGACATGGATTAAACCACTGGAGTCTTATGGATTACTTTTATGCTGCATTTATGTGCTTTTTGGAGTTTCAAAGTTCTGGCCATCATTCTCTTGCATTGTGAGGACCTACAGAGCTGAGATATTCTTCTGAAGTAAATGATGAGAGACTTTTCATTTTTGGGAGAACTATCCCTTTAAAATTGTCGATTGAATATGTTACTTGTTACTTTCAAAAAGTAATGAATATGTAACACATTACTTGTTACATGTTACTCAACATTTGGTTTTAACACATTTGTTTTCTCTAAATCACTGCATTCATTGCAGTTTTGTGTTTCCTGCATTCACAGTGATGTTTTTAACAT
The DNA here is from genome assembly GCF_025860055.1 of Xyrauchen texanus. Lineage (NCBI taxonomy): Eukaryota > Metazoa > Chordata > Actinopteri > Cypriniformes > Catostomidae > Xyrauchen > Xyrauchen texanus. The sequence goes on from NC_068287.1 coordinate 41,599,918, forward strand.
TTTTGCCATTCATTTTAAATGAAATTTGCTTTGTTGTTTGGGGTTTCTTGCATAAATAAAAACTATGTGTATCTATGTGTTCATCTGTTTGTTTTGTGATGTTCGACCCTCTGGTTATTTGTGTGCCATGTAAACGTTTTTCTTCCAGTTGCATCAGTGAGCTGTCAAATCCTCTTTTATGTTGCTGTTTTGTTTCTCAGTCTCTCTCTCTTTTTTCTTTTTCTTTTTAGTTTTAGCCTGAACAGGCACAGGATTCTGTCTGGTTATTATTTGCCACTAAATTCACAACCCTGACCTGTTTCATATAAGCTTGACGTCTACTCAAATTTCGGCAATTATGAAGATTATAGATTTCATTGTTTCTGTTCTGAGTGTACGTGTGTTTGTGTATCGGGTGTCTTTGTGTACAGCTTGTCTAGTGCTCATTGGTTTGGTTTGTCAAATGTGCTGGGCCGAAGTTAGTAAAATAATCCTTTATGTTTTGATGTATGCTTTCTCTCTCCTGTCCCTGAACTGAATATGTGATTTGAGATGTGATCTCTGACAACTGCGCATTGGATGATTTCAGGATGAGCTGTCTGACCTCAGCCAAGGGGGCTCAAAGTCTATCACGCCAATGTCCACCACGGCCTCAGATCTGGCCCTGGACTCCCACAGAGAGGATGGAGATGGATTCTGGAAGAACACAGAGGTTCAGGCTGTTCCCGGTACCAGGAGCATATCTGCGGGTTAGTCCCTAATTTCCTATTCAAGAAATAGCTAAAACCATCTATTCCTTGAGCACCACACCACAACCATAAAGGCACTTCCAGTCTCACTTCATATAAAGTGTATTTAACTACTAGTTACTGCCATTTTAATACATGAAATACAACCTAATTATTGTGTAACTACAAGTTGCTTGGAACAATTCTCACAAGATTCACATTTGCTGCTACTGAGGTTGAGGTACGGGTAGGTTTAGGGTTAGGGTTTAGGGTAAGGTTTGGGGTAGGGTTAGGTTTAGGGGTAAATGTAATCTTGTAACTACAGATGTAATTAAATGCAGGTACATTAAATGCAACAACACTGTAAAGGGATTGATGGAAAGGAGGAGGCGAGAACCTTCTATTTGAATAAAAAACGTAAACAAAAGACAAACACACAAACATGTCGGACAGCAGCCTGTAAATCTCTCTCTGTCCCACTGCAGTCTCTAGTCGGCCTTTATCCCTCTCTGAGGCTTGATTAGCCTGATTAGAGGCCAGGTAAGTAGCATCACGACACGGCCCCGCCCTCTGCCCTGTCACATTCCTCCTTCATTCTCTCAGGCCGGGGAGCCCTGGTGGACGGAACGCCCCGCCAAGTTTTTGGTGGACGGTAGGGGTCTCCCCCGCCCCTGGCAGCGGTAATCGCTCCAGGCCGTTGATTGTGAGCCCTCCTCCTCTCGCGGTCAGCGGCCGTTCCTACGCTACCAGGCGGATGGCCGCGGCTGCTCCATTGGTGTGGATGGTAGTAGCGAGGACCCTACTACGTCGCATCCCTCCTTCCCGGATTTCGCCACCAGTGTAAAGGGGTTAATGGAAAGGAGGAGGCGAGAACCAGCTTGAGAATATAAATAATATTTTAATAAAAAACGTAAACAAAAGACAAACACTCAAACGTGTCGGACAGCTGCAGGTAAATCTCTCTCTCTGTCCCACTGCGGTCTCCAGTCGGCCTTTATCCCTCTCTGAGGCTTGATTAGCCTGATTAGGGGCCGGGTGAGTAGCATCACGACCTGGCCTCGCCCTCCGCCCTGTCACAAACACATATGTACATAATAAGTACATCGGATCAAATGCTTAAGTACAAAGTAGTTAAAGACACCTAATATAAAAGTGGGGCCACACTTCTTATTTAAAAATAATAATAAAATGATTAAATGTATTTTAGTGTATGTGTTTTTGTGCAATTCTGCAGAAACTTTTGACTTTTTTGTTTGACAAATTGCTTATTTTATTCCCCATTATAAAGTTGCTTTGGACAAAAGCATCTGTTAAATGACTTAAGGCAAAAGTATGACCTTTTGTACTGTGCATCTTAAATGTGATTTGTCACCAGAGCATTTTCAGATGTTATGTGTACATAATATGGCAGCAAACAGATGGATAAATAATTGTCGATTGTGATTTATTAAGGTCTGGCTGATAATGACGAGAAGTCAGACGTTCAGGCGATTATTGAGTCCACACCAGAGCTGGACATGGATCTCAGTGGATGCAAAGGAGCAAGGTAACCAATCAGGGCAATTGAATGAAATGAAAATCAAGTGAGCTGCCTAGCTAGACAGTATTTTTAGGCACAAAGGGGTGTTTAAACATTCCATTTGAACTTTAAAATGCACCAACATTAAAAAAAATTAAAAAGTAATAATCTGCAATAGTTACCTTTAACCTCCTGAGACCCGAGTGTGACTGTTGTGTGCACTGTCCATTTCCATTTTTGATTCGTAACTATTAGCATCTAATAAACGTGCCAAAGAAAAACAATTCGGTGTCAAAATTGATGTCCACATATGTGGACAGTGGGACTAAGTTGTGAATTTTAAATAATACCACGTTATAGACAGATTTTAATTTTCATAGAGAGAAGCAAAACGACCCACAGATGTATTAATGTTGAAAGCTATTTAAAATATCTTTTATCAACTTTTGAGGAAATATTGTCCCAAAATCCACATATGTGGACATCATGTTTATCAGAACGTTTGCGCATACACAATTCATGCATTTTTTAAAGTGGCATTTCAAACGAAACTAGAGGTGCTACACTTTACACTCAAAAAGGCTTCAATGAAAAAACTTAAAAGCGGTTTCTTACAAGAGGCACTTTTGTTGGCTCTGCGCCCATAGATGTGCTTCACGGAAATTGACGTTATGTTATTGTGTCTCGTGACTTGGTGCACCAGACGTTTAACCCTTAAATGACAGTCTAGAGTGTTGTGAACAGTATTAAGTCAGTTTAAATTAAATTATGCATTGCGTTTAATGAAGCTTAAATATAATGTCCACATATGTGGATACGGGGTCCCAAGAGTAGTCTTGTTGGTGTAACCGAATGTATTCAGGTTTATTCAGTGATGATAAATACAATTTTCAACGTTAATTTAGAGTGCATCCGGAAAGTATTCACAGCGCTTCACTTTTTCCACATTTTGATATGTTACAGCCTTATTCCAAAATGGATTATATTCATTATTTTCCTCAAAATTCAACAAACAGTACCCCATAATGACAACATGAAAGAAGTTTGTTTGAAATCTTTGCAAATTTACAAAAAATAAAAAACGAAAAAAATCACATGTACATAAATAGTCACAGCCTTTGCCATGACACTCAAAACTGAGCTCAGGTGCATCCTGTTTCCACTGATCATCCTTGAAATGTTTCTACAACTTGATTGGAGTCCACCTGTGGTAAATTCAGTTGATTGGACATGATTTGGAAAGGCACACACCTGTCTATATAAGGTCCCACAGTTAACAGTGCATGTCAGAGCACAAACCAAGCCATGAAGTCCAAGGAATTGTCTGTAGACGTCCGAGACAGGATTGTATCGAGGCACAGATCTGGGGAAGGGTACAGAAAAATGTAGGCAGCATCGAAGGTCCCAATGAGCAATTGTCAACTTGATTTGGTCATATTAAATAATATCTTTTAACTTGAATAAAACCAGTTAATTTAGATATCACCACATAAAGCACATTTTTTTTAATTACCTGACAAAACACTTGTATGATGCATATAAATGCTGTCTAGGTAGGCAGCTCACTAGGTTTCGAAACAGACTCATAGAGACTACACCGTATGAGTTTGCATGGGCTGTCCCAATTGAACTACTTTCAGAAACACTCCTTTCATCATATGACACACATGATTTGACAGAATAATCAATGATCAGTGTTACTCTGTCAGATCAAACAATAAAGACAAGACTAAAATTCTGAGTAATATGTCATGTTGTTTATGATGTATTGAAGCACCCCGTCCCGAGGTATTGAGAACATGGCGTTTGACCGGAACACAGAATCTCTGTTTGAAGAGGTGTCGTCAGCGGGCTCGGGATTGATTGGAGATGTAGACGAGGGAGCAGATCTGTTGGGTATGTGTGTTACACAAATTAAATAAAAAGAAAAACTAAGATTAAAATGGATCGTTTCAAAAAAGCAACGATTAATCGTTAAAACGATCGATGGTTGGTTGACCTCTATTATTCACATATCACATCGTCTTAGAAGGAACCCTCACAGTATGAAATATTCTTAAGGGAAACTGAAATATATGTATATATTTTTAAATCTAGTGTAATTTTTTAATTAATCTGTTATACTGTAAAACCTAATTAGTTGACTGAAAAATATGAGGACACTTGATATTTGAATTAAACTGTCTATATGTCTTTTTGTAGCAGAGTTTGTTTGAATTTTGTATAGTTGTACAAACAGTTTTACAGAATTTACTGCATGTATTAAAAGCACATATTTTAGTCAAACAAGGTCAACGTGACCAAAAATATAGTGAATGTCAATAAGGGCTGAAGTCGATGTTATCGTCAGTGTCGACAATAAAAACATTGTCGACAAAAATGTGTCGTTTGATCTCATTTAACCTAACATGAGATCATTCGAAACTCGAACGATGACTTGCAAGAGCAGCACTGAGGCTGATTGAGAAAAAACATCGCTTACAGCACAAATACACCAAACTTTCCAAACAGCCTACAGATTGCAAAGTATGCAAAAATACAAAATACGTAAATACAGAAGCAGCGTCATCGTGAAATAAAGCAGAGCCGTATCTGGTATATAGTCACTTGTTCATCAGAAGTATGAACAAGTGAGAAGATACACTTATATTCAAAATACACTTATATTTAAGATACATTCTCTTAAAGCAAGTCTAAATATCTAACATGTTACTTCTAAAGTAAATGTATCTTGTTTTAAGGATTTTTAGACATTTTTAAATGGAAAACAAGACAAAAACTCTTGTTCTCAATAGGATTTTTAAGCAGTGAATTTCTTACTGAATTAAACCAAAAATCCATGTTAATTCAGTGAATGTCATTTAGAGGTATTTTTAAAAGATTATTTAGTCCTCTTTATTGTTAGTAAGCACGTTTAATACAACCTTTAAAGTCTGGCACAAGCTGAATAATCGGGTAAGAGTGAATGATTAATCGTTTCAATAATCGACGATTAGTCGAATAATCGCCCGAATAGTCGAATAATCGTTCGAATAATCGTTAGATTAATCGATTTTCTAAATAATTATTATTTGCAGCCCTAATGTCATTAATACATTTGGCATTTAGGTGATTTCATATATAAATATGAAGAAGTTTGTAACCTTCGGGAAAAGGATAGCTTTCACTTATTTCACTTTTACTATATTTTAAGATTGGTTTAATGACTTTGATTTCTTCCTTCATTATATCAGTATATCCTGATGAAGATAAATTTGACCTAACAGATGATATATAAAGAAACAGAACATAAAATGTGTATAATGTGTGATTTTTCTCCCTTAATAAGATGTTCTCTGTATGTTGGCACAGTCCCATTATTCTCTGTTTTGCATGTAAAACTGACCCAGATTTCTCTCTCCCTGCCCCCGCTCTGCTGTTCTTCCTCTAACCAGTGGAGTACTCCGGTGTGTATGACGGCCTTCCTTCATGTTCTCTTCCTGTCTTAATGTTAGAGGTGCAAAATATACTGTTACCATTTTGGTGTCAGACAATATTAGCATTGCATTATTATTAGACTAAATAAGTCTAAATAGGCAGATTTACAAAACAGAATCACAGGGCCTATTTATTTATTTATTGCCAATTCAACATTCAATCAAAAGTCTTTTTCTTTGCCAAGTTTCGAAAACACTGAACAATTATTTATCATTTCTACCATATATTGGCATTTTAAAACCTAATGCATGTGAAACTATAGATTGAAAAGCATGAAAGCTGTTTTATTATTAGAAGTCATATGAAATAACATTTTAAATGAAAAAATCATGTTATTGATTTAATATAAATTTAAAATAAATAATTGTCTGCTATATGGATATTGGCCAAAATACAGTGTATTGTGCATTCCTCCTTAAAGAGATAGTTCACCCAAAAATTCAAATTCAGTCATTGTTTACTCACCCCTGTGTTGTTATAACCCCATATGACTTTCTTTATTTTCTTAACTCAATGGGAGAAATTGTGAAAACTTTTGTGCTCAGTGATGTCATACAATGGCACTTCAAGCTTCATAAGGACACAAAGTATAATTCAGAAGTCTAATCAATTATTCCTTGAGACTCATGATTGTTATGAAATTATAGGATAAGATTTGGTGAGAATCAAAAGGAAATCTAATGTATTATTTCATGAAAATTTTCCCTGACACTTTTATGATACGCATTTATGATAAGGCAGGAGAGCAACAGTTCACGCAGCCCCCTCGCAACATTTAGGCATTGGTCTCATTTTGTTTATGTAAAAACAGGTCCTCCACAGTGATAGTGACAACAGACCACAACACAGCTGCACACAAAACAGAGAACAGATCTTAATAAAAGAGTTTGTAGTCAAACAACTGATGCATTTCTATGCCCAGCATTATTTCTTTGAGAGTTTTTGGACTGGTGCCAGTTCACAGTGGATGGAGTTACCCACGTGATGCCGAAAATAGAAAACAATCGATCGATAGAATATACTGTTGCTCATCACTGCTGGTTAGGACAAAAACTCTGTTTAACATAGAACACATACCTTTTATCGAGTGTCGTTTGCCGCCAGGTTAGGACATGGTGTGACTGAGGCTGCCTGTTGCCTTCTCTATGTTTCTGTTTGATTTCTGAGTACTCCGTTCAAAAAAATAAGGCTGGGCATAGAAATGCATCAATTCTTCGACTACAAATTCTTCAGACATGTTTAGTGAGTTCTGTTCTCAGGTTTGTGTACATCTATGTTGTGTTCTGTTGTTGCTATAGCAGACCTGTTTTGGTCACACATTATATTAGGTGGCCTAAACTACAATGTACTAACATTAAATACATGCAAGTCTATGCATTTACTGTGAAACTACATGTTGTTCTACAAAATTCCCACATTTGCTGTTACTGAGGTTGAGGTATGGGTAGGTTTAGGAGTAAGGGTAGGGTTAGGGTTAGGATTAGGGGTTAGAGTTAGGTTTTGGGTTAAGGATTGGGGTGGGGTTAGGGGTAAAGTTAACAGTGTAACTACAAATGTAATTAAATGCAAATACTTTAAATGTAACTACAATGCAACAACATGTACATAACCATTTGATACAATGTACTTATTAAGTACATTGTAGTTAAGGCCACCTAATATAAAGTGGGTCGCCTGTTTTTAGATAAACAAATGAGTTTTCGCTTGAACACCCCAATGTTGCAAGGGGGCTGCATGAACTTCTAAATGCACAGAGGAGATCAACGGTCAGTGAACATTTTCACTAAATAATAAATTCGATTTCAATTTGTTTCTCACCAAACCTTATCGTATGCTTTCATAACAATCATGAGTCTCATGGAATAATTTATCAGACTTCTGAGATATACTTTTGTGTCCTTTTGATGATTGTAGAGGTGGTCACCATAAACTGCCACAGTATGACATCACAATTTCTCCCTTTGTGTTAAGAAAAAGAAAGAAAGTCATTTGGGGTTATAACAACACATGGGTGAGTAAACAATGATTGAATTTAAATTTTTGGGTGAGTTAATCCTTTAATGTCTCCGTGTCATAAAATCTGTGTAAGCTCATTCTTATATCTACATGAACATATTCATTTTTCACTTTTCCCCCTTTAACTGAAACATGAAAATTGTGGGGTTGGATTTAAAGGGATAGTTCTCCCTAAAATGAAAATTCCGTCATTATTTACTTACTGCCATGTTGTTGCAAACTTGTATGACTTTCTTTATTCCGTGGAACACAAAAGGAGATGTTAGCCTCAGTCACCATTCACTTTCACTGCATGGACTAAAGATGCAATGAATGTGAATGGTGACTGAAGCGAAGTAACATTCTATCTAACATCTGCTTTTGTGTTCCACAGAAGAAAGTTAAACAACATCAGGGTGAGTAAATGATGATAGAATTTTTATTTTGGGTGAACTATTAATTGTTTTGTGTTCTCTTTAGATATAGCAGCGCTTATTTGAATATGCTTATTCTCGCTGATCTCTCTGGGGTTTCTACACTCTTTCCAGCATCTCTTGGTTTTACTGTGACCTGTTAACTTTCACCTCACAGCTGTCCATTCCTGTTTCGCTCTCCATGTGTCTGTTTGTCTGTCTGTCTGTCTGTCTGTCTGTCGAACACATGCAGTGCATGCACTTAAACACCCGAGTCTGTCCGGTAAGACCATTCATTCATACCTGTCCAGCTGTGTCACCTTTACCTGTCTTACCTAAAGATACAGGGTACATACAAATCATCTCATCTCAAACATTTTGAAATGTTTGCGCATTGTGATGGGATGTTTATCATTGATTCATTGCAATGATTCATCATCATTTTGCTTTCGTTTCACAGTAATTCAAATATTTTTTTAAATGTTGCTTTTTTCAGGCATGAGTCGAGAGGTGGAGAACCTCATTCAGGAAAACGTGCAATTGTTAGAGACAAAGTAAGCTTGTTTTTTATAGAACTTAAATTGTGCTTTTGTTGATGCCATGTTGTGGACACATTAAGCTGTGGTGCTCATATGGGCAGTGCAGTTTGGAGTCTGGACTCGACGGATCTCGTTAATCCCGAATCATTTCCTGTCACTTTCTCTGTATAATAAAAAAGTGTCAACAAATTAGAAATAAATAAATATGCTTTTTAAAATATATTTTAGCATTGTAGTTGACAGTGCAACTTTGCATGGTTTTTGGTGTTTTTGTATGAAGAAATGCCCTGAACGTGGTGAAGAACGATCTGATCGCTCGTGTGGATGAGCTCTCGTGTGAGAAGGAGGTTCTTGAGGGAGAACTGGATGCCGTTCTGCAGACAAAAGCCAAACTGGAGGAGAAGAACAAAGAGCTGGAGGACGAACTCAAAAAGTGAGTCATCATTTTGTCCAAACTCTCTCCAAATGACACAAGATGCCAAAGAGGTATAGAATAAATCTATCTTACCATCAGCTTATTTCAAGTCTACAGCAGTTTATGTTTTTGTATGTTTATGTATGTTTTTTTATTAGATGTAGATGCCTAATTGCAATAATGTGTGTGGACAGAGTATAATTGTTCAGAAATTGAGTGACTCATCAGAATGTTCTCTAACGCAGACTGAAAGCAGAATCAGAGATGCCTAAACAGAATAATAATAAAGACGAAGATGAGGTGAGTATTCATATGTAAAAACCACAGTAATGCCCTATAGAAGAATTACACCTCATACAGTGGGAGATATTTAAAGGAACAGTTCTCCTTAAAATGATTATTCTCTCATAATTCACTCACCCTCATGTTGTCTCAAACTCCAGCCATACAACTTGAGTGGTTTAATCTGTCTTCTGAAGCATGTACAGGTCACATCATCATCATGCTTCAAATCACGATCGCGCCATGGAGACTGCTGATTTCAAAATGTATAGTGAAAAAGGAGTTACAGTTGAAGCCAGAATTTTACATACATTTAAACTCATACATTTTCACAATTCTTGACATTTAATTTTTGAAAACATTTTCTGTCTTAGGTCAGTTAGGATCATTACTTTACATTACATGATGTTCTTCAACTTGCAAGCCTCACCCGTTTTGCTCCAAACATATCATTGGTCATTATGGACAACAGTTTTTGTTTAATCAGACCAGAGGACATTTCTCCAAAAAGTAAGATCTTTGTCCCATGTGCACTTGTAATCTGCAGTCTGGCTTTTTATGATGGTTTTGGAGCAGTGGATTCTTTCTTGCTGAGCAGCCTTTCAGGTTATGTTGATATATCTCGTTTTACTGTGGATATAGATACTTGCCTACCTGTTTCCTCCAGCATCTTCACAAGGTCCTTTGCTGTTCTGTCTGGGATTGATTTACACTTTTCGCACCAAACTACATTCATCTCTATGACACAGAATGTGTCTCCTTCCTGAGCAGTATGATGGCTGCGTAGTCCCATGGTGTTTATACTTGTGCACTATTGTTTGTACAGATGAATGTGGTACCTTCAGGCATTTGGAAATTGCTCTCAAGGATGAACCAGACTTTTGGAGGTCCACAATATTTTTTTCTGAAGTCATTTCTTTTGATTTTCCCATGATGTCAAGCAAAGATGCACTGAGTTTGAAGGAAGGCCTTAAAATACATTCACAAGTACACCTCTAATTCAGTACACCTCCTATCAGAAGCTAATTGTCTGAAGGCTTGACATAATTTTCTGGAATTTTCCAAGCTGCTTAAAGGCACAGTTAACTTAATGTAAACTTCTGACCCACTGGAATTGTGATATAGCCAATTAAAGAGAAACAATCTGTCTGTAAACAATTGTTGGAAGAATTACTCGTGTCATGCACAAAGTAGATGTCCAAAACGACTTCAACCTAAGTGTATGAAAACTTCTGACTTCAACTGTACATTTTGGTCTGTTCTCACCCAAAACTGATCATATCTCTTCAGAACACATGGATTAAACCACTTGAGTCGTATGGATTACATTTATGCTACTTTTATGTGCTTTTTGGAGCTGGAACATTTTGTAACCCATTGTCTTTCTTCCATGCTGTGAACACAAAAAGAGATGTTTTGAATAATGTTTATGCTTCTCTTTTCTATACAATGAAATTGGATTGAGACAAGGAAATTTCAAGCTCCTAAAATGACAAAAAAAGTCGTCTATATGACTAAAGCGTGATAATTAAAATATATCTGAAGCCATCTCAGAAATTGGTACATCACAAATGATAAAATTTTGGGATGAACTACTCCTTTAAAATTTTATAAGAAATTCAATAAAAAAAATGTGTTAAAGCCTTAGGTGTGTGTAAGCTTGTGTCCTTTTTGCCATTTTTTCCACAGAGTGATGTGCCCACAGCACAGAGGAGAAGGTTCACACGGGTGGAGATGGCTCGCGTTTTGATGGAGAGAAACCAGTACAAAGAGAGACTGATGGAGCTGCAGGAGGCCGTCAGGTGGACCGAGATGATCAGGTAAACATTCCACCGAATACATTTTGTGTGCCCTTGCAATATTTTGTGTTCTCTCGCAATAAGTTTTGCATTCTCTCAAATAAGTTTTGCATTCTCTCAAATAAGTTTTGCATTCTCTCAAATAAGTTTTGCATTCTCTAAAATAAGTTTTGCGTTCTCTCGCAATAGTTTGTGTTCCCTCATAATAGTTTACCTTCCTTCGCAATAAGTTTTGTCTTCCTTCGCAGTAAGCTTTGGGTGCCCTTGCAATAGTTTGCGTTCCCTCAAAATAGTTTACGTTCCTTTGCAATAAGTTTTGTGTGCCCTCACAATAGTTTGTATTCCCTTGTAATAATTTGTGTTCTCGTAATAGTTTGCTTTCTCTCGCACTAAGTAATGTGTTCCCTTGCAATATTTTGCATTCCCTCGCAACAAGTTTTGCATTCCCTCGCAATAAGCTTTGAGGGTCCTCGCAATAGTTTGCGTTCCCTCGCAATAGTTTGCGTTCCCTCGCAATAGTTTGTGTTCCCTTGCAATAAGTTTTGAGGGTCCTCACAATAGTTTATGCTCTCTCAATAGTTTGTGCTCTCTCAATAGTTTATGCCTCTAATAGTTTGCATGCCTCGCAATAGTTTATGCTTTCCTTTGCAATAGTTTATGCCCTCTCAATAGTTTATGCCTCTCAATAGTTTGCCCTCGCAATAGTTTGCATGCCCTCGCAATAGTTTATGCCTCAATAGTTTATGCTCTCTCAATAGTTTATGCCTCAATAGTTTGCATGCCCTCGCAATAGTTTGCGTCTTTCCCTTTGCAATAGTTTGCGTTCCCTCGCAATAGTTTGCATGCCCTTGCAATAGTTTGCATGCCCTTGCAATAATTTGTGTCTTTCCCTTTGCAATAGTTTGCGCTCCCCTGCAATAGTTTGAGTTCCCTCGCAATAATATGCATTCCCTTGCAATACGTTTTGTGTGACCTTGCAATAGTTTGTGGTTCCTCGCAATAGTTTGCATTCCATCGCAATAGTTTGCATTCCTTCACAAAAAGCTTGATGGTTACTACAGTCTACAATGTTACTATAGTAAAACCATAGTTAAATTATGGTATTTGTAAAGTGAAACCATAATAACCAAAAAATATATATGTAAATATATAAATAAATATATACGTATTATATGTAATAATACGTTTTCCTTCATTCTTACTATTGTTTCACTATGAATATCATGGTTAAATATGTGTACTATAGTAAAACCATGGTTCGAATTACGTGGGAGCCAGTGGGAGCTGAGCTCCCATAGAGAGAGGATGAGCTCCCATAGAGAGAGGATGAGCTCCCATGAAAGCAGTAAAATCATACACCTGTGGGGGTCTCTAAAAATCATCAGCACCATTATTTTAAATTACAAATAAAGCATTTTTTCCTTCAATATATTCCTTCAATGTTTATGTTAACCCTTTTGCACGTATGATCGATCAACACCGGTGTGATTAGAACGGTCAGTGCATCACGTGATCAACTGCTAAATTCAAACGTGCTGTCGCGCTTTGGCTGGCGCTGAGCCAGAGACAGACGCGCTCAGTGCTGCTGTCATGTATCACAACCATAGACAGATGAACTGTTCTGTGTTTTCAACCACATAATGTTTATTTTAGGTTTCAGACATTTAAATACACATAAGTACTAGCAAAAAATTATTTTGAGTTTGTAAAATACACACTGATGTCTAGGGAAGCGGCAGTAATAATCCTTTCCATTAACGTTACGTTACAATAAGACACGTTTTCATATCAGATACACATTGTGTAAGTAGCTTTACATTTTACTCTATTCTTCTCCCAGTTCACCGGCCACTTACTTTCATGTATTTCGTGAGAAGTTGAGGAATTGACGTGTTGTAAAATAACATGGCGCTGCCATCGCACATACAGCTCAACTAACTTAACGCGATCGTTATAAAGGCGTTTAAACAACAAAACACATCCACTTGCACATATTTGACAATCGGAATATCAGTGTTTCATGTTATAGCTAATACATTTGTGAATATTTTGTATAAAAAAGGAGAAATGACATAAAAGCAGATCATCATTCATTCAGCGCTGTGTTGTGGTTGCGCTGTGTAACGTGACAAGCAATGATGCGTCACCATGGAAACATTAAAGTGACAGGTTCTAAATAACGGTCACCTAGAATAACTCACGCTGGGGGATCAGTTAGAATATTTTAGAAATAGTGTAAAGTTCAGAACCAGCAACCATGCCACCAAAAATAAAAAGACTGCTACCAACATCAGGTACAACTTTGGCAAAATTCGGGTTTATTTCAAAAAACAAAAAACATCATCAGAGGACAGTCTACTCGTTTCTCTACTCCTGTATTAATAAACATTGAAATCAAAAGAATCAAGTGCAGTGTTAAGCAATTATTTATCACACACACCACGCCTGCTTATAGGCTACTTTTTTTTTTTTAAGAGACCCCCACAAAGATGAAATCATAATTCGAACCCTGAGTAAAACCATGGTAAATTTATTTGCAAAATAAAAAAAACCTTTTTCAGAATACAGTTCCCGCCCTGTCCTTTAAGGGGCTCCATAGATGTACCAATGAAGAATACAAAAATGATAATTTATCCACATATTATAGAAGCAACACCATTGTCTTGTGAATGTAGTTGTTTCGTTTATTTGTTTCATCTGTCCGCAGTGTCTGACTAGACCATATTTTTATGCTCAGATTGAGCTGTTCTGATTCTAATTGCTCTTTTGGAAAGTAGGCCAGTTTTTCTGGCTCATGAAAAAGGACTCCTCGTGGTGACTGTCTGGTTGCTTATGGCTCTTCTGCAGTGATGTGTGTTGTTGATCCACAGAGCTTCAAGGGAAAACACAGAAGTTGCCGAGAAGAAGAGGTCAAGCATCAGGCAGTTGTAAGAACTTTTGTCCTTTAAAGCTCCTTTAGAAAACCCTCACACATCCATGAGAAATGTAAACTGTTTTGTCCCTTCTATTCGGCCTGTTCACAACCAGCTGTCTGTGTGTTCCATCCACAGCTTCAGCCGTCTATTTAGTTCCTCCAGTTCTTCTACGTCGAGCAACACACCGAGGGCTCTGCCGTCCAACGTGAAGTACAATCCACCCAGCATCATGAAGAAGAGCAACACCTTCTCCCAGTTCCCCAGAGAAAAGTCCAAAGCATTCGACTTCCTCCAAGAAGAGTAAGTGCATTGATATTATTGGAAACCTAATATGGAGAAGTCTTTTTCTGGCTTCCAATCGCACATTGAAGAGTTTACAAACACAGTTTTATTTGCTGTACTTCCCTGGGTTTAAGCTGAATTATTTACTGGGCTCTCTCTCCATCAGGGTTGACTCAAGTGGTTCTCTGTCCCGTCGCGAGCAGAAGCGTGCTCAGTACCAGCATGTGAAGGCTCACGTGCAGAAGGAGGACGGCAGGGTGACCGCTCATGGCTGGAGCCTCCCGGGCAAATACAAGGCAGATGTCTATACATACCAAACTCTAAATGCAAAAGCAATGAATGTAATTTATAGTAAACAAAGGGAGCACTCATATTTGCCCTCAAAACTGGTAGTTTTCAGAGTTTCGGCCAACCCTTTTCTTAATTTTTACCTTTTCTAAGTGTTTTTGGAAATATCTAATATTGCATTCTTCTGCTCTTTACAGGTTGCCAATGGTGGCTATGCAGAGAACAAAATGAACTTACCAGTTCCCGTGTGCCTCAAGCCACTGGAACAGAAAGATGCTTCTATGAAGGTAATGCTTCTAAAAGAAGTGATACTGGACCATGCAGTCTTCTCTATTTCTTTGTGCAAATTTCTAAGCCATTTTGCTGAAGCAATACTGCGCTTAATCAACATTCATTTTATGAATAGGTATGAGGATTAAGGTTGTGTTCCCTATTGGTTAAAGATGCTGGCTGATATCTGAAAGGTTGTACTGGATGCTTGAGTCCAGCAGGGGGAAAATTATGAACTTTCTTAATTTTCACCAAGACGCTCAGAGTCATTGTCCAATTGCCAATGTGTGGTCCAATTGAACATGCTTAACATGCATTCTTGCAGTAATGTGGCGGGAACAAACCTCAGTACTCAATGGGGCGATAGAGTTACCTTCAAAAGTCTGTGCCATTAAATTGGATGTGTTATTACGGAGGCAAGCTTCTATAAGTATACTGACTTGTTTTCTAAGCAATGTTTTCTTCATATTGTTGCACAGCCATGACAGCAGTTGACGCCCCTTGTGGCAACTTTGAGAATGCAAGGCGTACTTGTGTTGTGGTCTGAATTGCGCGGTCTGACACATTTTGGAACGCAAAAATAAACTAAATTGAGCTTGAGTAGCTTGAAGCGTCTGCGTTCATGTACTTGTGTAAAATGTCGGCTAAATAACAAATGAATTAACCATGTCATTTTTTACAGTCACCTTTCTTGAAGAACTGTTGGCGGTCTGTTATGAAACTAGCTGTGATTTCCTCTGTGCAGCTCTTGTGTGCAGCAGGAGTGAATCTCTTGGGTGGATGGCCAAGTGAGGGAAGCTCTGGGCTTAGTGGTCAGGAGTCTGTGGTGGATACAGACACCTCCAAGCAGAAGAAAGGATCTCAGAGCAGTCTGGACAAGCTGAAACAGGAACCTAAGGTACAATATTTCAATAAACTCTTCGGTACCTGTGTCGGTAAGGGTCATTCTAGTTGACTACCCACTGTGTAGACATTCTCTGTTGTTCACAATATATAATCTCCCTACCCAGTCCACCCAGACCATTTATGAAACGAATCTGCAAAATTTGATCATGAATGGGTCAGTTGTCATGGCTATGACGTTACAGCCATGAACATATTAACATACTTTAGTGGGGACATTGTAACTCATTTGTCACATCATGTGAAGAGATTAGTTAATCATAGCAGAGGTAATTTACATATACAAGTCATTTACATACAGCAAGACAGGGGTGTTGTTAGAGAGTGTTCTTCATGCATGAGATATGACATGTGTTGACAGGATCATGAGAAGGAGCAGACAGTGCAGGTGGAGATGTCCAGTCGGGTTTGGATATGTACAAGCACTCACTCCTCCACTAAAGTGATGATCATGGATGTGACGCAGCCCTCTGACCTGCTGGACAGTTTCTATGTCTGTAACTCATGTGTACTGTGTATCGCCAGTATACCAGGTCAGACATCCACATCCCTCATAATACATACTGTTGTACATTATTATTATAGATAGATAGATGGACCACTAATTAAAACAAATTAAATTTTTGCCACATTTACTTTCCAGAATGGAAATCAGTAGTTTTCATCATTATATAAATAAACATAAAAAGAAAAAATAATATTTATATATTAATTCTAGTGTGATTTTCAGGTGTTTTGGAGACAGACTATCTCGCAGGGGAAGAGATTCCTCAGGATGTGGAGGCGGGGCCAGACCATTTATTGGCCAGTCACAGCTCACAGGGCAGTGAAGGAGTGTTGAGTGACGTGTCAGTGGTTGGCTGCGGTGCTGAAGAGTCCAGCACAGGATCTCAGATGGGCAGCGCTGGAGCCAATGAACAATCAGCAGAACAAAGTCCTGTCAAAGGCAATGGTAATAACAGTCTGTGGAACGTTTAACTGAGAAATATGTAACCAGATTTCAGAGCCTTTGAATAACTAAATGCCTTATTTGACACTCATGATTATGCATGTTTATAGAACTGATAGTTCAGCTCTAAATTCTGATTGAATGAGCATTTATTATGTCTAGTTGTACATTTGCCCTATAGACTTTAGATGTTTACTTGCCCCATAGACTTTTTTATTAAACACTTGTTCCTTAAACCCTAGTTGTACACTTGCCCCATAGACTCTAGATGTATACTTTCCACATATACTTTTATTGTACACTTGCCCTATAAGCCCTAATTGACCACTTGTCCCATAGACATATATTATACACTTGCTCCATAGACTTTTTATTGTGTCCTTGTCCCTTAAACCCTAATTGTACACTTGCCCCTTAGACTCTAGTTGTACACTTGTCCCATAGATATTTATTGTTCACTTGTCCCATAAACCCTAGTTGTACACTGGCCTCATAGTCTCTAGTTGTATACTTGCTCCATAGACATTAGATGTACACTTGTCCTATAGATCTTTTTTGTACACTTGCCCCATAGACTCTAATTGTACACTTGCCCCATAGACTCTAATTGTACACTTGCCCCATAAACCCTAGTTGTACACTTGTCCCATAAACCCTAGTTGTACACTTGTCCCATAAACCCTAGTTGTACACTTGCCCAATAGATGTTAGATGTACACTTGCCCCATAGATTTTATTGTACGCTTGCCCCATACACTCTAGATGTATATTTGCCCAATAGACTTTTATTGTACACTTGCCCCATAGCATTTAGTTGCACACTTGCCCCATAGATTCTAGATGTATACTTGCCCCATAAGCCGTAATTGACCACTTGTCCCATAGACACATATTATACACTTGTCCCATTAACCCAAGTTGTACACTTGCCTCAGTCTCTAGTTGTACACTTGCTCCATAGACGTTAAATGTACACTTGCCCCATTGAACTTTATTGTGCACTTGTCCCATATACCCTATTTGTACATTGCTCCATAGACTCTAGTTGTACACTTACCCTAAAGACTCTAATTGTACACTTGTCCCATAGACCTTTATTGTACACTGGCCCCATAAACCCTAATTGTTCACTTGTCCCATAGACATGTATTGTACACGTGTTCCATAAACCATAGATCTACACTTGCCTCATAGACTCTAGTGATACTCTTGCCCCATAGACTTCCATTGTAAGTGCATAACACATTCTTTAGTTTGTTTTTGCTGAGAGATGAGCCAAAATTATTGTCTTTGCTAATTTACAGCATGCCATTTATGCTGTTGATCTAACTTAACTTAGATTTAACCCAGAATATTCCTTTAATTCCCCAGTACTAGTAAAAACCTACCTTAGTTAACAGACTCCCACTCTTTTGTAACTCTCTTTGTAGTAGACCTCTCCAGAGCTCCCAGTGAAGATGAAGTCACTGCTGCAGAGGAAGCCATGGAGGCCACCGAGGAAGACCAGGTGAGCCCAGGACAGGACACCAGTCAGCCAGGAATCTACACAGAACATGTGTTCACTGACCCACTGGGAACAGAGTCTTCTGGAGCTTCAACCGGCAATATCCAGAGGTAAGTAGATATATATGGTTTACTTTCCAGAATGGGCACCACTAGACCAATGTTGCTTGGCTCCTTATGATGCAGTGCAATCCCCAGTATCTTTCAATGCAAACTCATACTTGGTTAAATTCCTTTTCAGGGAGTCAGATCAGGACAGGGATAATGTGCCATCTACAGGTGACAAAGCAGATCTGGCGAGAGAGGAGACCCAGCGAATGAGCAGTGCACTTCCTACCATGTGGCTGGGGGCCCAGAACGGCTGGTGAGAGACTTATATACTCACACAAATACACAGCAACTGCATCGCATTTTAGCATATTTGAAAGAGATTCACATTTATTCATTTGGCAGATGCATTAAGCAACTTACAGTGCATTTAAGGTATATATTTATCAGTAAGCATGTTACCTGGGAATCAAACCCATGACCTTGTGCAATGCTTTGTAAGGTGTGCTACAGTACAGTTAAATGTTAAACGTCCCCCAATGGAGTGTTTTCATAGATCCTCATAAAGTTCTTTTGTATGGCACCATTGAAATGCTATGTGATTTTAACACTTTTATTTACATTGTCTCATGTATAGTTTATACGTGCACTCATCAGTTGCTCGGTGGAGAAAGTGTCTCCATGCTGTCAAGCTGAAGGATTCAATCTTAAATATTGTGTAAGTGCAAAATGACATCATTTATTCAGGAAAGAAATGCATCAGACACGATCAATAAAGGTGCTGTAAGCAATTTCAACTGTTCTACTTCCATGAGACTGAGCCGTTGGATTAGCCACACCCCCTCTTTCCACAACCCCACACTCCAAAGATAACAAATGAGCTTTATTGAGAACAGAATTGGTTGTTAAAAACAACAGTAGTAAAATAGCGCCCTCAACTGACAACTGTTAGGAACAACATGGCAGAAAAATGGCATTATGCCTCAATAATTTGCTGCAATTACAATACTATGAGAACGGGCAAAATGATTGACAGGCAGAAAGTGTCAATGGTCAGGACCATGGACACATTTTGTTTTGCTTACAGCACCTTTAAGCAAACAAATCTTTTCCATGCTGCTTTTTAGAAATACTTCAGCTGATATATTCAATCTTGAGGTGAAAACAAATGCAAACATTGCAGTTTGAGTCATGTAGTGTAGTGATATCTTATATTGTTTGTTTACATAGACACGTGAGGGGACGTGTTTTAGTGGCTCTTGCTGAAGGTACTCTGGCCATCTTTCACAGAGGGCTTGGTAAGACACTGTCAGTTTACTGAAATGTCAAATACCCCTCCTGCTGTCACTTTTATTGTATAAAACCATATGCCCTCTACATTACAGACAGCCAATGGGATTTAACCAACTACCACCTCCTGGACCTCGGGCGACCACATCACTCTATCCGCTGCATGACTGTTGTGCATGATAAAGTATGGTGCGGCTACCGGAATAAGATCTATGTGATCCAGCCAAAAGCCATGAAAATAGAGGTTAGCATTATGTTTTTCTTATTACTGCATTAATTGCACATTATGCACAAAACAATGTGTTAAATGCATTCTTTACTAGTATAAGTTGTACATAATTCATTGTGTATGTGCACAACAGAAGTCATTTGACGCCCACCCACGTAAGGAGAGCCAGGTGCGTCAGCTGGCCTGGGTGGGCGATGGTATCTGGGTCTCCATCCGTCTAGACTCCACCCTCCGTCTCTTCCACGCTCACACCTTCCAGCATCTGCAAGATGTTGACATTGAACCTTATGTCAGCAAAATGTTGGGTAAGAATCATTTTTGAGTGTACTGTTCCTTTAAAGTATACATACTATGGTTCTTTTTAAAATAACATTACATTGATTTCTGTTGACTCGAATAGCTATATAATAGTTAATGCTTAGAATATAGGTCTCCAAAATGCATGAAATTATGTGATTTGTGCTCTTATGAAATGGTTTGGAGAAAATAGAACTTGAATGGACTCTCTCTTGTTTTTGACAGGTACAGGGAAACTTGGCTTCTCCTTTGTGAGGATCACAGCCCTAAAGGTGTCCTGTAACCGGCTGTGGGTGGGAACAGGAAATGGTGTAATTATCTCCATCCCACTGTCAGACTGTAAGTAAAGTCATGTTGATTTATTTGTCATTTTCACAGATTACACAGGGTTTACTGTGCATTAATTTTTACGACGAGGCTCAGATTGCAGGACGTTGACAATGAAGAGAATTGTGCAAAACAAGACATAGACAAGACATAGACAGTGTATGTAATTTTATAAGTAATATAAATCTTGGTTCCACTTTATATAAGGTGTCTTTAACTACTATGTACCAAAATATAAGTACATACAGTACAATATACTTATTATGCAACTACATGTTGTTCTGCAAAATTCTCAAGATTCACATTTGCTACTACTGAGGTTTAGGTATGGGTAGGTTTAGGAGTAGGGGTAAGGGTTGGGGTACGTTTAGTGTTAAGAGGTAAGGTGACCAGTGTAACTACAGATGTAATGGAAATAAAGGTACTTTAAATGTAAGCACAGTGCAACCACACGTATGTACATGATAAGATGCTTAATTACAAATGAGAAGTTAAAGACACCTAATATGAAGTGGGTCCCAATTCTTTTATATTTAACCATTTAATGCATACCTCGGGTCTTTAGTGACCCGGGACCTCATTCAACCTCCTGTAACTCATCCATTCTTTGGAGTCATGCCCACATAAACCCATTTTTGGGAGTTATGCCCACACCTCTTTAGAATTCCTCAACCCTTTCTCTTCTGAATAGTAAAAAAAATAAAATGCTAAATTGCTAAATTTATCGTTTTTTATTAGGGCTGTCGATTTAACGCGTTAATTCAATGTGAGTAATTATATAAAAATTACACAATTAATTATGTCCCAGGATATAAGGAATATTCCTGGCATCTGAGCAATTCAAGCTTGTAGTACCACCTGTTTTCTCCAGGGGGCAGCATTGAAACTTCATCTTTATAGGCAACGTGCAGCTTTTGCAGACAGCGAACAAACCACACTTACCGAGAGTGGACAAATAGTGGTTTGGCTTTTTAATTTGTATGTACTACTGAAATGATGTTCGTTGTGCGTCTATTTAGATTCAAAAAGTGCCTGAGAAAATGATGTTGTGTAGCTCAATATGTGTTTGACTGCCAGTTGCATCTCATGAAATTTCAGTGTGAAAGTTATGAAACTTAATTTGTTGCATAATCTCTTTGATATATGAAAAATAAAACATACAAATATATTGTATTCTATTATTTTTTAATTGCCTTTATTGTACACTATATGGGCATATTGTAGATCCATTTGTGAGAGATGTACGTGCCGGGTCGCTAAAGACACGGGGTATCTAATAATGTTTGGTGAAACACCCATTCATTTAAGGGTTAAAAAAAGTCAACATAAAATCTTCTATATGTAAGACAACAGTTATGAGACAGGAGCACAGATGAACTCCGTAGGTAGAATATCAAACATATACATTGTACATCAGTATTAGCTTTGACACTGAGTAAAGTAGCATTAGGACAGCCAATTTTCAGTATTCAGCCTCTTTTTCACCTCCTGACTACCTTATTCTTCTATCTTTCTCTCTCCTCTGCTGTCTCTATAGCTGTGGGTCAGTGTGGATTTTTAGGTCAGAGGGGTGAGTGGGAAATGCAAAACATTGATTGCAGGCTGATTCTCAAACAAACCTGTCTTGCTCGCTTGCATCATGCTTAGCTTTGTTCAATATTTCATGTGCAAGTTCCCCCCTCTCTATCTCTCTGGGCTGATTGACAGCGTTTCTGCAGTTAGCAAAATCTTGCTTTAATATCGGCAACAGTCGCACCCCAGTGCTTTGCAAGCAGAGCTCTCTGCTTTGAAATTGCTAACGATTATTTGTTTAGTTTTTTTGCCCTGTCTGCACAAAGATGCTTTAACTGTGCTACTGGTGTTCCATTACAAATTTCGGTCTGGGCTTTTGCTTTAAACACTTGTGGTTAAATGTATTTGTCTTTCCACAGCAGTTCATAAGACTGTCGGAGCTATCGCCTGTCGTCCAGGTGGGGCAATAAAAGTGTATGGCAATGAAACCGTGGATGGTGCGATGACAGGCTCGTACGTACCATACTGCTCCATGGCACATGCTCAGCTCTGCTTCCACGGCCACAGGGATGCTGTTAAATTCTTTGTTACTGTTCCAGGTATGACATCGGACCGTAAAGCACCCCTATATAGGGGAGAATTTGGTGATTTTTAATTGCTTTTTAAAAAATCTGGAGTTTGCAAAAAATAGGACCTCAAGAGGTGCACTAGCGACTGACGCCTCCTTGTTAGAGCACCCGCCTCCCACGCCGGAGACCTAGGTTCGAATCCCGTACGGAGCGGGTATAACAAGAGCATCACATTGGTGCTGTGACCCGGATGGGAGTGAGGTTTAGGGGGGTGAGTGTAATGGGAGCCAGCTGGTAGATAGCTGTGCAGTGTGTAAACCTCACTCTCCTGACCTCAAGAGGTGCACTAGCGACTGATACGAGAGGCTGTAGCCTTTAGCCTCCTTGTTAGAGCACCCGCCTCCTACGGTCTCCGGATCTAGGTTCGAGTCCCATACGGAGCGGGTAGAACAAGAGCATCACACATGCAAACAGCAAATAATTCCATATTTTAATTTATGCCAAGAACTGTGTTTTCTAGAATATGGCATGACAGTCACACTCACTACATCAAAGGGTAAAGAAGAATACTGAAAGAGAAATGCCGTGTGGGTGGAAATAAACATTCACTTGCAGAAACACACAGTGAGGGCTGACTGAATGGGAGTGAGAGATGCTTTGCCAATGCAATGGTGCAAAACACTGTTAGAGATCTTTTATGATATTATGAGAAGGGCACAATATTTTTGGTTAATTATAAAACTATGGTGGGTCAAATTAGACTGGCGGGCTTGACTCGTATTGAACCCTGAATAGTCCTTTAATGCTGTGGTGTTTGGTATAATGACTGGTGGACTGCAAAGCTGCTGTAATTGATGTGTTCTGCTTCAGGTCAGGTAATTGTGCCAGGAGCTGCAGGATCTGATGGTGGGTTTGAAAACTCAGATGCTTCAGCTTCAGATAGCAAGAACATGCTCATTATGAGCGGAGGAGAAGGATACATCGACTTCAGAATCGGTAAAACATTCAATAGAAATGTCTTTGTTACCTGTTAGCGTCTGTCCTTGAACAAGAGGGGGCATATTTATTTGGGATGTCCCAATAACGTTTTTTTTTTTTTTACAGATACTTCATTTTCCGTACTCACGATACCTGTTTTTTTGGTTTATTTTTTCTGAATCAACATTGTATTTAAATTTGATCATCAAAACAGTTTAAATAAATCAAATCATTTAAAATTTTAACAAATGAAACACTTTTATACAGAACCTCACAACGCAAAAAATATTTGAATGAGTATAAATGAGTTATTTATGTCAAATAAAGTGCTCCGTAACAAACTATCACAGATGTCAGATATTGCTTAAATATAATACAATTACTAATTATTATTATTATTATTGGTAGTAATAGTAGTAGTATTACAGTGAACATTACATAACTATACAGTAGGGATATATTTCTGTCGTAATTTTTTTCCATTTAAACTGAGCTTTTATTTTGGTGGAAGCTTTTATTTTCTCACTTCTGGAAAAGCAGGTCGCTACGTGACCCAAAGTGATTATTAAACCGCACAAGGCTGCTATTAAATAAAATAAATATGTAGTCTGTTTGTGCCTCGCACTACAAAGTGAATTAGCATTCTGCTCGCTGTCATCTGCTACAAACAAGGTGTGCAATGCTCATGTTGCTTTCAGTGTATGAGTCAATGATCTCTAAAAGGTATGAGCACTTTGTTTCTTTATGTCATCACAACACCAGCTTCACACATTCACAAGCACTCTCATTTGAAGTGTGCAGCACATGCACACTATATCTTTTTATGGTATGGTTTACGTAATGACATTCGTACATCAGATGGTATCGAAGCATTTTTACGAGCATGAGTACAATTACATGAGTGCGCTATCAGACCCGAATCCAGAATCGGTATCGGGACATCCCTAATATTTTTTCCATTTGACAGCATAAACCTCAGAAATGTGCATGTTTTGCAGCCAAATCTTAAAAAAAATAATTATTTTATTTTATCTCCCCAATTGGAATCCCCAATTAACAATGTGTTCTAAGTCCTCATGGTGGTGTAGTGACTCACCTCAATCCAGGTGGCAGAGGACGGAGGAGACCTGGCTGGACTCACTCGGCACGCCCTGGACTCGAACTCGCGACTCCAGGGGTGGTAGTCAGTGTCTTTACTCACTGAGCTTCCCAGGCCCCCTGCATCTAATTCTTGAATGTTACAGAAGATGCTCATTACTTCATTGATTCTTAGAAATGTATCCTAATTAGTGTCCTAACTAGGTGTGATGCAAGTTTCTGATAAGATTTTACTGTGGTTACCTACAGTGCACTAAAAATAGAAAGCAACCGACCGACAAGATGTCTTGCTGCATGTTGCTTGTCCAAAACCAACATTTCCTTTATGTAATATGCCAGTGTTTTTTTATCACTGTACACTTTATTGTGTTGCTACTGTATATAGGGATAGTTCACACAATAATGAAAGTTCTCTCATTTACTCAACCTCACGCCATCCCAGATGTGTATGACTTTCTTTCCTCTGCTCAACCTTGCTAAGACAGAGCTTCTCGTGCTTCCAGCGAGCCCAGCAATTCATCACAACTTCACCATCCAGCTAGACTCGTCAACGATAACACCATCCACGACAGCCAGAAATCTTGGAGATATGTTTGATGATCAGTTGAACGTCACAGAACACATTGCAAGGACTGCTCGATCGTGCAGATTTGCCTTGTACAACATTAGGAAGATCAGGCCTTTCCTATCGGCGCATGCTACACAACTCCTCGTCCAAGCTGTTGTTCTATCCAGACTATTGCAATGTTCTCCTGGCAGGCCTTCCAGCATGTACTGTCAAACCTCTGCAATTGATCCAGAACGCGACAGCGAGAGTGGTCTTCAACGAGCCCAAGAGAGCGCACATCACGCCTCTCTTCAACAAATTGCACTGGCTGCCAATGGTTGCTTGTGTTAAGTTCAAGGCATTGACGCTTGCTTACAGAACAACCACTAGCTGCGCACCCCACTATCTAAACTCACTACTTCAGACTGATGTTCCCTCCAGAAACCTGCGTTCTGCAGGTGAATGGCACCTCGTGTTGCCATCTAATAGAGGCACAAAATCACTGTCCCGGACCTTTATCTTGACTGTTCCCCGCTCAGGTGGAATTAATAATTTTTCTCTGTACATCTGTACGAGTTTGTGGAAGTCTCATTTGCTTTCATTAAATTACGTCTGCTTTATATTGCCAAACGGTCACCCAGCTCCTTCAATATCGCTATTGGCATCAGCTATGAAAAACCCAAATCAGTTGTCCATTATTGCATACATACTCACCTAAAGGATTATTAGGAACACCTGTTCAATTTCTCATTAATGCAATTATCTAATCAACCAATCACATTGCAGTTGCTTCAATGCATTTAGGGGTGTGGTCCTGGTCAAGACATTCTCCTGAACCCCAAACTGAATGTCAGAATGGGAAAGAAAGGAGATTTAAGCAATTTGGAGCGTGGCATGGTTGTTGGTGCCAGACGGGCCGGTCTGAGTATTTCACAATCTGCTCAGTTACTGGGATTTTCACGCACAACCATTTCTAGGGTTTACAAAGAATGGTGTGAAAAGGGAAAAACATCCAGTATGTGGCAGTCCTGTGGGCGAAAATGCCTTGTTGATGCTAGAGGTCAGAGGAGAATGGGCCGACTGATTCAAGCTGATAGAAGAGCAACTTTGCCTGAAATAACCACTCGTTACAACCGAGGTATGCAGCAAAGCATTTGTGAAGCCACAACACGCACAACCTTGAGGCGGATGGGCTACAACAGCAGAAGACCCCACCGGGTACCACTCATCTCCACTACAAATAGGAAAAAGAGGCTACAATTTGCAAGAGCTCACCAAAATTGGACAGTTTAAGACTGGAAAAATGTTGCCTGGTCTGATGAGTCTCGATTTCTGTTGAGACATTCAGATGGTAGAGTCAGAATTTGGCGTAAACAGAATGAGAACATGGATCCATCATGCCTTGTTACCATTGTGCAGGCTGGTGGTGGTGGTGTAATGGTGTGGGGGATGTTTTCTTGGCACACTTTAGGCCCCTTAGTGCCAATTGGGCATCGTTTAAATGCAACGGCCTACCTGAGGATTGTTTCTGACCATGTCATCCCTTTATGGCCACCATGTACCCATCCTCTGATGGCTACTTCCAGCAGGATAATGCACCATTTCAAATTGGTTTCTTGAACATGACAGTGAGTTCACTGTACTAAAATGGCCCCAACAGTCACCAGATCTCAACCCAATAGAGCATCTTTGGGATGTGGTGGAAAGGGAGCTTCGTGCCCTGGATGTGCATCCCACAAATCTCCATCAACTGCAAGATGCTATCCTATCAATATGGGCCAACATTTCTAAAGAATGCTTTCAGCACCTTGTTGAATCAATGCCACGTAGAATTAAAGCAGTTCTGAAGGCGAAAGTGGGTCAAACACAGTATTAGTATGGTGTTCCTAATAATCCTTTAGATGAGTGTATATACGTATGTGGGTTACAAACAGGGTATGCTGTTAATTTATCTCCCTCTTTCTCTCAGGTGATGATGATGGTGGTTTGGGCCGAGATGAAGATGAGGACTCTGTGGAACCCACTTTGAAACTGCAGTCGGCCCCTGCCAAACCTGAGCGCAGTTATGTTATAGTCTGGCAGGTGGCAGTAGGCAGTGAGTGACTGACAAATCACTGCTGGGAGTTTAAGAGAGAACTCTACGTCTAGGTCAACCCAACATGGGCTTATTATTTTACAAAAGACTTTTCTTCTTATTAATACAGATATGATTAATAGTGTTGTTTTTTTAACACCTACATGACTTCTTTAATCTTAGTAAATGTTTATTTATTTGTTTTGTTTGAAATCAATATGGCATTTATCCATGATGTGACTCAGTGAAAAGAAATCAGAAGGAAAATAAAGGAACAAAATGATGACTTGAAGGACAACACAAAGTCCGTCCACAACTTTATCGTAAATGTGGCTGTTTCTGTGTTAACAAGTCTTGAAAATCCTGTTCTAACCGTTTGCAGCTTGGCCAGGTGTGTCATTACTTAAAGGTGAAGTGCGTAATTTCTGCATTGCTTGCATCACCAAACGGAATATGCAAAAAATAATGACTTTTCTAAACTGGTTTCCCAAACACTGTTGTTCGCCATTGGTCGATCAAACAGATAGTCCCACCCCAAACCCATGACATTGGTGGAGCCAATGTCGCTGTGTCAGACCGGTCAGGATGTGCAAACAAACAAAGCAACATTTTAATAATGTTTACTATTCTTTTAATGGCTTACTTGAGTTGTCTCACGCTGATATACGATAAAGTGTTTTAACATCAAACAAATTACACACGTCACCTTTAACTGTAATGTTCTTTTTTTAGCTGCTTCACAGTATTATGATTATTTATTTATTTTCATATATTGATCAGCGAAAGATGGTGATATTTCTCTGGAGCTCTGCATTTGTGCACTATGGCAGTGGTAGCATTGTGTAGTTCTTGTATATAGAAACTCAGAGAGCTATTTTTGCTATCTGTACGGCATAGATATTGTGAGTGGTGTCTCAGCACCTTAAGGCATGGCGTGTGCGTCTGTACGCTTGTTCCTAGCGTGATTTCTCGCCTGCATGAGTCTTGTATCATTCCTAAATGGAGCTCTGGAGCTTTCCAGTCTAAAATATGTTGTTAGCATTGGGCTTCCCTCATGTTAGAGCTCGCTGGCACTTTAAAGACAGTAACAAGCATAGACAAACGTTAAAATGAGCTAACGTCCGGAAAGAACAACATATGATAGCATTTATTTCAGCAGAGAGGGTCTCCCCTTTTACCAAAGGATGAAATGTAGAACAAATACTAAACAGCCTAATTTTATGTAACGCTCATATTTTGTGTTGCTAAGGCTATTTGATGTTATGTAATTCTTTTGAATGGGGAAAATGGATGAAATGTATAAAAAAAAGTAAAAGACAGGGATTGTATAAATCGTGTTTACCTGTGTCAAATATATTATTATTTTATTTAATCTTTTTGCTTCAGCACTTAGCATCAAATTAATGTAAGTCTTGTCTAAAGTTTGTTTACCCGTGTTCCCTGGTCCTGGGTTCGAGTGTGTGCAGTGGCCCCTAAAAGTATTTGGACACTTTAGCCATGTTTCAGAATGCATGAATGTCATTGCATTAGATAACAAAATATCAAACCCAGTGGCATCTAAAAATTATGCTAGACCTTTTTTTCTTAGAACTATTAATTGTTGCAATTACTTCTAACCAATTCAAGGTGATTTCTACCTGTTCCCCCCCCCCGAAACAAGAAAAACGTTCGTGCCCCCGTAAAAATTGAAAATGATTAAAAATTAAATAAACTTTTCACATTTTACTACAAGGTTTAACTACGTTTTCTTCCATCTTTATATTGGGACAAAAATACAATTAAAACTGAACAATAAGTTAAAATGTTCACTAAAAAGGATCTAAATGATTTAATTGTACTTATTATTTATTATTTAAAATGATAATTATGGCTACATACTTTCAAAACATCAATAAAAAAGTGGTACTACTGCAGGAGCAACCCCTGTGAATGAACACATTGCAAATTGCAAATGTTGTCAGCAAATGACTATTACATGAGACAGGGAGTGCTTAGCCACTCAGAAAGTTGAATCCTTCAGTCATCCACATATAACTATCAGAACGTTTAATATCTAATTGGAGACTTTAATTTGAATTTTTACACTTTTTTTTAATAAAAACTGATAATTTCAAGGATTCAGACATGTGAATGAAAATAAGCCTCAGCAGTCTCTATAAAAAAGTTGTTAAAATTCCCATCTAGTAATAATAAACTACGGTGATTGGCCCGTCCTGACCTGCATTGAAAAATTTAAAGGTATCACAAGACATGTAAGCGCAGCGTAATTCCAGCGGCTGTACATCATCGCACCATTAGCGGGGTAACTCCCAGCCAATCATACGTAAGCCGTTGCTTTATAAGTCTGCTCACAATCTATCATATTGCTGTTTCAGTGTGCTAACACGCCAACCTCCACCACCCCACCACCACCTGTTGAGTCCCGTCCTGCATGGGGGTAGTCTCCTCGCCCATTCCTCCTATCTCCGGCAGGATGTGACGGTTCTGAGTACAACTTATTCGGACCGCCAGACGGGGCCTATGCCAAAGACAGATTTTACTTTTCTGTTTTATATCCATCAAATAAATGTCATCTTAAAATTTCACTCAAGTCTGCGAGTCTTCCTGATAGAAAGTGACATCTACACTCTGTCAGGACCTCTGGACAATAATTTACACTTAATGATACTGACAAACTTTAACAACCAATGAAATAAAAACGGACCTTTCTGCCATCATTTACTCACACTCGTCGTTCAAAAGCAGTATGACTTTTTTAATCCATGAAACA
The DNA here is from genome assembly GCF_025860055.1 of Xyrauchen texanus. Lineage (NCBI taxonomy): Eukaryota > Metazoa > Chordata > Actinopteri > Cypriniformes > Catostomidae > Xyrauchen > Xyrauchen texanus. The sequence continues at coordinate 41,629,913 of NC_068287.1, forward strand.
CAAGATTGAGGGATGTTATTCATTTTAAATGGTGTATATTTATTATTTTATACATTAATCTTGTGAACGTGTCCCATCTATTTACATTAAATGCCACTTGGTTTGATATGTAATGCAATGACATTCAGATATTTTTAAGTGTGACTTAAATGTCTCTTAAGTGTTTTGGAGCCACTATATTCTCAGTTTTCTAATTGTAATCAGAGTTTGGCACTCATTTTTGTATTTGGTCTGTAAGACACTTTTAGCTGTACCTTGATGTCTTGTTGAAACAAATGCAGCAAAGGCTAATGTTGGACTTTTTAATGGGTTGGTTTAGGACCTTTTTTTTTTTATTATTCTCACACATAAAGGGAAATCATTGTTGCCATTCCAGTATTTCTTTTTCATAATGAACTTTTTGGTTCAGAATGTAACTTTTTACTGTTAACAAGAACAATATTGTTTCTTTTAAATCACCTTTAAGAAGCGAATATCTGTCTTTTTTCATGTTGACTGATAATGTTGACAGTATTAGACAGCTTATGAAGTATAACCTCTGTGGATCTATTGGAAATCAACACATTCATTGTATGAAGTTATGCATGTTTTTTTTTGTTTTGTTTTTTACAGTATACTGCAGTTTGTTTGTTAAAATATCTGTTAATTGCCACCTTTTTGGGTGGTTGGTTCTATGTATGTGTGCACATCTGATTGTGAAATATTACTGGATTTGTGTGCGTGGATGAGCGTGTGCAGTTGCTATTTCCCTTAAAATTTCACTGGACTCGCTGTGCGTGCCACAACTTGTAATTACTGTTTTTTTCTTGTCAATAGTTTGCTCAAACTGCATCATAGCCTTATTTTTAAACTCTATTAAACTCAATTTCATGGGGAATTGCCCTTTGTTGGTTTTATTCTTGTGTTTTAGATACAAGTCTACTGATATCCAATTCGTGAACGAGCCAGTTCTATTTAATAATTTGTTAAACTGATGAAGCAATTGAAACGCTACACTGTAATTACTTAGTAAGAATGCAATCACAGTGCTCTATAATTGCGATGTTTACTAGTAAGAATGCAATCACAGTGGACTTAAATTGCGATGTTTACTAGTAAGAATGCAATCACAGTGCTCTATAATTGCGATGTTTACTAGTAAGAATGCAATCACAGTGGACTTAAATTGCGATGTTTACTAGTAAGAATGCAATCACAGTGGACTTAAATTGCGATGTTTACTAGTAAGAATGCAATCACAGTGCTCTTAAATTGCGATGTTTACTAGTAAGAATGCAATCACAGTGCTCTTAAATTGCGATGTTTACTAGTAAGAATGCAATCACAGTGCTCTTAAATTGCGATGTTTACTTGTAAGAATGCAATCACAGTGCTCTTAAATTGCGATGTTTACTAGTAAGAATGCAATCACAGTGCTCTTTAATTGCGATGTTTACTAGTAAGAATGCAATCACAGTGCTCTTAAATTGCGATGTTTACTAGTAAGAATGCAATCACAGTGGACTTAAATTGCGATGTTTACTAGTAAGAATGCAATCACAGTGCTCTTTAATTGCGATGTTTACTAGTAAGAATGCAATCACAGAGCTTTTTAATTGCGATGTTTACTAGTAAGAATGCAATCACAGTGGACTTAAATTGCGATGTTTACTAGTAAGAATGCAATCACAGAGCTTTTTAATTGCGATGTTTACTAGTAAGAATGCAATCACAGTGGACTTAAATTGGGATGTTTACTAGTAAGAATGCAATCACAGTGCACTTTAATTGCGATGTTTACTAGTAAGAATGCAATCACAGTGCTCTTTAATTGCGATGTTTACTAGTATGAATGCAATCACAGTGCACTTTAATTGCGATGTTTACTAGTAAGAATGCAATCACAGTGCTCTTTAATTGCGATGTTTACTAGTATGAATGCAATCACAGTGCACTTTAATTGCGATGTTTACTAGCAAGAATGCAATCACAGTGGACTTAAATTGCGATGTTTACTAGTAAGAATGCAATCACAGTGCTCTTTAACTGCGATGTTTACTAGTAAGAATGCAATCACAGTGGACTTTAATTGCAATGTTTACTAGCAAGAATGCAGTCACAGTGCACTTTAATTGCGATGTTTACTAGTAAGAATGCAATCACAGTGGACTTAAATTGCGATGTTTACTAGTAAGAATGCAATCACAGAGCTTTTTAATTGCGATGTTTACTAGTAAGAATGCAATCACAGTGGACTTAAATTGCGATGTTTACTAGCAAGAATGCAGTCACAGACTTTAATTGCATGTTTACTAGTAAGAATGCAATCACAGTGACTTAATTGCGATGTTTACTAGTAAGAATGCAATCACAGTGCACTTTAATTGCGATGTTTACTAGTAAGAATGCAATCACAGTGGACTTAAATTGCGATGTTTACTAGTAAGAATGCAATCACAGAGCTTTTAATTGCGATGTTTACTAGTAAGAATGCAATCACAGTGGACTTAATTGGGATGTTTACTAGTAAGAATGCAATCACAGTGCTTAATTGCATGTTTACTAGTAGAATGCAATCACAGTGTCTTAACGCGATGTTTACTAGTAAGAATGCAGTCACAGTGGACTTTAATTGCGATGTTTACTAGCAAGAATGCAGTCACAGTGCACTTTAATTGCGATGTTTACTAGCAAGAATGCAGTCACAGTGCACTTTAATTGCGATGTTTACTAGCAAGAATGCAGTCACAGTGCACTTTAATTGCGATGTTTACTAGCAAGAATGCAGTCACAGTGCACTTTAATTGTGATGTTTACTAGCAAGAATGCAGTCAAAGTGCACTTTAATTGCGATGTTTACTAGCAAGAATGCACAGTGCTCTTTAATTGCGATGTTTACTAGCAAGAATGCAATCACAATGCTCTTAAATTGCGATGTTTACTAGCAAGAATGCAATCACAGTGCACTTTAATTGCGATGTTTACTAGTAAGAATGCAATCACAGTGCACTTTAACTGCGATGTTTACTAGCAAGAATGCAATCACAGTGCACTTTAATTGCGATGTTTACTAGCAAGAATGCAATCACAGTGCACTTTAATTGCGATGTTTACTAGCAAAAATGCAATCACAGTGCTCTTTAATTGCGATGTTTACTAGTAAGAATGCAATCACAGTGGACTTAAATTGCGATGTTTACTAGTAAGAATGCAATCACAGTGCTCTTTACTTGCGATGTTTACTAGTATGTATGCAATCACAGTGCTCTTTAATTGCGATGTTTACTAGTAAGAATGCAATCACAGTGCTCTTTAATTGCGATGTTTACTAGTAAGAATGCAATCACAGTGCTCTTTAACTGCGATGTTTACTAGTAAGAATGCAATCACAGTGCACTTTAATTGCGATGTTTACTAGTATGTATGCAATCACAGTGCTCTTTAATTGCGATGTTTACTAGTAAGAATGCAATCACAGTGCTCTTTAATTGCGATGTTTACTAGTAAGAATGCAATCACAGCGCTCTTTAATTAAATTGTAGAAAAAAAACATTAAATCTCTTTAATTGATGTTTTTAATAGAAAAAATGCAATTGCAGAGCACTGTATAACAGTCGTAGAGTTCTGCAAATGCATTGTTACTAGTAAAATGCAAAAAGAGAGCTCACTAATTCGAATTCTTTCTAGTAAAAAATCTGTAACTGGAATTCATAATAGTAAAAATGTATGGTAGAGCCCCTTATTGAAATATTACTAGTAAAATTGCAATTTCAATAAGTAACGTTAATAGCAGTAAAAGCTATATCTTCTTGCCATAAAAGTAGACTGTTAAAATGAGCAGTTTTACAACAAGAGACATAGATGATTTTTAACGATTGTGATTCAATTATTAAGAACGTTACTTACTAAACACCTGTCATTAAACAGATGTGTCTACTACTTTAATTGGTGCAAGGCTGCGAGTTGAGTAGGCTCATTTTGGCCTACCGAGTCATTTGCAAACATGGACCCCAAGGCCATTACTGGTAAGAGTCTTCATCTCATCAGAGTGTACATACTTTTAAACTTTTTTAAGTTTAAATTATTGTTCAAAATTCTTATGTGTACAACGTTTTAATGAGGGGAAAATACTGTATACCTTTATTCTAGGTATTCTGCTGCGAATATGTATGATCTTTTGTCATGGAAAACCAGACATAGTTGGAGTAGGATGAAACGTGCGGTCACCGCGTGAGTGACTCATCTGAACCGATTCAGTGAATAGTTGCTTCAACGATTCAGTTATGTTTATTCCATGATTCATATTGATTACTCCTGGGTCTGATTGAGTCTGATTCACCAGTGAGGCTCCAAATATACGTAAAATGATGGGGGAAACGTTAATTGTATATTTCTTAAAGTTATATTCGATAAATACAATACATCTTTTTTGTCATCAGGTGGCAGCACGACGCTGTTCCCATGAAAAATAGAGCTTGTTTAATGTAAACAGAGCTGCAGCACTTACACAAGAGAGCCAGCTGCACGTGCTCGTGTGTGTGTGTGTGTGTGTGTGTGTGTGTGTGTGTGTGTGTGTGTGTGTGTGTGTGTGTGTGCACGTGCGTGCGCGAGCTCGCGTGCACATTCACTCACCTTCTCACGTACTTTTGTACACAATATTATCCCACAACCATCAGTTTTGGTTGTTTTGTTCAAAATTTTGCCATTGATATATTGGTTTATTTCTTAACGTCACTTTACTTACAAAAAATAGCAAAAAAAAAAATCCATTATGTTACCGTGCTCTTTTGGACTTGTACCACAGTAATACAATTTGAGAAACTTGGTGTACCATGTAAATACCATGTTATTTAAATATAGTATTCATTCAGCACCATTTTATAACCATCTGATACCAAATCTGCCAAAGTGCTGTTTTACAAGGGTTTACAATGTTTGTTTTGATATCTCCAAAACATATAAAGTTATTTAATAGTTGAGAAAATGTCACATTCTCTTCTAAGCTTAAGGTTAGGAAGTGCCAAGTGTGTATATGAGAATTATAATCTTTTATTGTGATTTAGACTGCATTAAGATTGCACACTTGCAGTGCAATAATGTCAGGGTTGTCGTTGTGGCTGAATCAGGAATTGTGACTCACAGGAGTCAAGAGAGACTGCAGACGTCAAGTTTCAAATCAGAGTATGACATGGGGCCATGCTTTCCCTTAGGAGAGCGTTCTAAACATGGATCCACAGCTATCGACCTTGTGCTTATGTATGAGGTATATTTAGTAGAGGTGTGTCTGGCCAGGGTTGTGTGCACGTTCTTGAGGAAAGAGTGTGAAGGTCTCGTTCACTGCATCATTATCTGTATTGTAAGTGCACTTTGGCTCAAGTTTCCTAAAGTGATTTGTTTATCATCACTTGGTCTTTTGTATATTTGCTGCCTAGTGCCTATAGTAGAACGGTTATTACACTAGAATTGTGTAAAACCTCCATTGCAAGCTGCTTCTTTAAAATAAACATATATTTGTTAATGGTATAGTTTACCAAAAAATTAAAAATGCTGCCATTGAGTGTGTATCAATGCACAATCTTACAATGATTATGCTTAATAAGCCGACAACGTGTGTGGCCATGTAAACGCATTAAACGGATTTCCTTTATCGGTGTAAGGTCGTAAACGGCTTAAGAATAAACTGATCGACACAGGTAGATTTTTGCCCACTACCTCAATTTTGTGTTGCATGTAAACACTTTTACCGGGGTTCTTATCGGCTTATTCAAGTTATGCAAGTGTTGTGCGCATGCATCTTCACAGTTTGACATCAAAAACAGAGAATAACTCGATTATTTCAAGTCTCATGTAAACACAGTTGTTAAATGTTCTGCACTTATATAGCGCCTTTTTTAACCTTAGCGGTTACCAAAGTGCTTTACACTGTGTCCCATTCACCCAATCACACACACTCACACTCGTACACCAATAACGGCAGAGCTGCCATGCAAGGGGCTAGCCTGCTGTTGGGAGCAACTTGGGGTTTAGTGTCTTGCCCAAGGCATGTGGAGTCATATGGGCCGGGAATCGAACGGCCAACCCACCTGAGCCATAGCCGCCCAGTTCTCATGTTTTGTCCGATTTTTTAAATAAGCAGATTTTTGGGAGTTTTCAGGATATTGCCGTGCATGTAAACAGGCTCAGTGAGATTAACCCTTCTGAAATGTAAAAAATAATGACAAATAAAAAAGAACTCTGATGTTCGGATCAAAAATGACCTGTATAGAGTTCAATAGATTTTCAGTAGATTTACAGCACACTTATCTATTTTTATATGAGCTTGAATACTGGCATAGGCTTACCTACATTTTTACACACTAAGGTTTAAATAGTACCTTTTTAACTGGAAAGAGCACCAACTATATGTCATTTTTGGTACTACTCGTGTACAGAAGAGACACAATAAATCCTTTGCTTTACTGTAAGGATTTGCAAATTTAAAATAAGCTGATACAGATTACATAGAAATTTTATTTGTTTGAAAGAAAAACAGAATCATGGTTTATATTCTGTAAAATTATTCCTATTTTGCAACCATTGAAATATTGCAAACATATATTATTTTACAACAAATACATTGCCAGCATTGTCAAATGAACATTGTGCATTTGAACAACTACAAACAACTGAGTGTGTGTGTGTGTGTCCGTTGTGTGTGTGTGTGTGTGTGTGTGTGTGTGCACACTACACACAGTTTTGGCAGTATATGTAGGTGCGTGTATAATATCTGCAAATATTAACCCTATAAAACTGTGTGTATCATATTTCATACATGATTTTTCTCTACATCATCAGCATGATAAATACTTGCTTAAACCCTGTTGTATGCAATGTGGTAGATGTCTACTGCCTCCTGTGAGTTTCTGTACTTCTGGAGGTAGAAGACTTTGCAATATAATTTCTAAAATGTCTTTATATTTTTATGCACATGTCTTTTTGAGGAGAACTCCTTGCTGATTTTGATAAAGTAATAGTAACAATCATGTTTATTATCTCTTTGAGAGAGAGAGGGGGAGAGGGAGGGAGAGAGAGAGAGAGGGGAGGGACGGAGAGAGAGAGAGCGAGCGAGCTGAGCGAGAGATCTTGTGACACTCTTCACTCAAGAGAAGCTACACCACTGCATTGAAAACCAGCATTATTTAACCACGGGTCAGATTTGACCCAAACATTAAAAACCTAAAATCCTTTTATTTATTTATTTTTTATATATATTTTTTCATTTAGTCAGTGATGAGGATAAGCCAAAGGCATTTTGACCAAATTTAACCCTATAACGTTGTGTATTAAATTTGAGACGGCACCTGTTTCACTCTCTGTTCAAGCTCACGAGACAAACAACTTATGGTATGTAAGTTTCACATGTTTGTGGCACCATCTAGTGGTTATTTGTGAAATGGTTTGAAGGGAAAAGGTGAAGTGGTTTCAATGTTTAAATCGATCTTTTTAAAATGGTGGCAGACTTGCGTGAAAAGTGACTGTTATGTTGAGATATATGACAGCTTATTACAATAAAGTAAAAGTGACAGTTAATATTACATCATTACTGATATTTTTGAGTATTTGCTGAATATAAGCAGCTTGTGCTTGGTTAAAACTTTGAATATTATTTTATTGAAAACCTCCCTTTGAAATCCATATATCATATGATACAACAGGCTTTGGAGGTATATGTCTGTAACAGATAAAGGATGGGTAAGGAGGAGGCGGGAACCGGCTGAACAGTCAACATAAAGTTTAATCAGAAACTTAACTTAAAACAAACATCAACAAACACAGACACACATGCAACGCGACCACGTGCGTGTCCCTCTCTCTCTCTGGCACCTCCGGCTGCCTCTTATCTCGCACTCCCGCTGATCAGCCGATTCAGCCCGGCTGTGCTCCATCACGGCCCAGCCACGCCCTCCTCCTTGTCACAATGTCTCAATCACCATTACATTACAGTCATACCCATCACAAAAATACAAATAATGCTTTGAATATTATGAAATGCTGCAATCTCTCACCCCAACCGCTCGTAGCCAAATCTGCACACTCGGTTGGTCCTCAGGAGGATAATGACATTTAAAGCCTTTTTATAGTTTGTTTAATGGTACTAAAAACTATTTAATGTCAAACAATTTGAAACTTTCATATGTCAGGCTTTACAGGGTTAAAATTACTCTTAAATGGATTTTGAAGAGCAGAATAATTGCAATACTCAAAATACCATATTTAGACAATTATTTAATAATCGCAACAGGCCTAGTTATGTGCATGCCTGTTTACATTATGACATAAAAAACAAGCTGATTTTCAGTAGTTATCGGCTTACTGGTGTGCATGTAACATGTAGCAATGCACTCATTGAAAATAGCACACTAGTCTTACATACTACTTTTATGGTGCTTTCTTGGTCCTTTTTGGTGGTTAGCGGCTCTTTCTTTGACTGGAAAATAGCAGTGTGAACATTCTACAAAACCTATCCTTTTGTGTTCCACAGAAGACAGAAAGCGGTACAGGTTTGGACTACGAGTAAATGATGATAGAATTTTCATTTTTGTTGAAATTTGTTCATTTTAGGCATTCAAATTCATAGTCTGTTTGTTTATCTGTCGCTCTCTCATAGTACCGTCCATCCATAAACCTATCCCACTATTAATGTGTTTAACATTTATCAGGCCTCTAAGGCTGTAATGAATCATTCATTTTGATATCCCTGCACTGCAGACCTCAAAATTTAGAGGTAGAAAGTAAGCGTGTGTGTGTGTGTGTGTGTGTGTGTGTGTGTGTGTGTGTGTGTGTGTGTGTGTGTGTGTACTCAGCATGTTTTTTTGCTCGGCTCACAAAGGCACCCCTAAATTTATCCTGACAGTCTCTGGGGGAAAGCCAAGAGAACTGCGCTTATAACCACAAAGGGGCTTACAGAGTACAAAACTAGAACGAGAGCAGCCGAGACATTGCTCTAGAACAAACCTGTCATGGGATGTTAAACTTTACACTGAACAAATCCAGTCCAGGACTTTGACAGGTCAACAGTACGTAACAGTTCCCCAAGAATAAAGGAAAAGGAGGAAAAGTGAGCGTGCTGCTTGCATGTGCAAAACATGCCATCAGGATATCAACAAGGGTGTTGTTTTAGGTTGCTAGGGCATTGCTATGCAGTTGATAAGATGTTGTGTTTTTAGCATGTTACTATGTGGTTGTTTGGGTGTTCTAGATGGTTGCAATAGGAGGTCTTTGTGGTTTCTAGGTGTTTGCTCTCTGTCCCATGTCAAAATAGTCCAACAGAAAGTCTTTATATTCCAGTCCCAATGGCTAGGCGTTATAATTATGATTATTTTATTTTCATTATTTTAAATCAGAGCAACCATCATTTCAACCAAACAGCCATTGTAGCCAAATAGATTTAAAATGCATGAAGTAAAAATCTATTTAAACCTAACGAAGTCATGCTTTTCACACTATTACACAAAATAAACCCAAGGAAAAATTGCATTTATACAATAGTGAACTATCTCTTTAAGAAGAACAGGTGTGCGTGCTGCATTAGAAACATTGCCTTTAATTTATCACCTATCTCACCGCCTGTGTGCCCTGTATCCTGTTTCATGGATCACTGTGTTGGCTTTCTCACTATCTCTGTCTCTCTCTTTCCCATTCCCATTGGTCTCCTCCTTTCATAAGCTCAATCCTGCTTGCTTGCTCTCCCTCACTCACTCTGATGTGCGTCACAAGCTGGGTAAACAAGTTTTCTGTGGGGTCTGCTGCTCACCTGCTTTGAATTTTACATAGTGAGTGGGCTAGAATCAGAGTGAGAGGCCGCGCGCGTGTGTGTGTGTGTGTGTGCGTGTGTGTGTGCTTGAAAAGCTCTGATCTCTTCCTCAGAGGCATGCAGACACATGGTTCATTAGCCATGTGTCAGAGACAGTCCTTCAAAACTAAGATCAGAGATCAAGAGCTATATCACTGACCAGTGCTGCTGAACACTATCAGCATCTGTTGCCACATTTTAGGATTAACTCTATGACAGCGTATATTGCTTAGTTAATTTTGGTTCTGGATATGATGTTCTTGTATCTCATTAAACTGCCAATGTGTAACTAGTTTGAAACTGTAGACGCCATGAAATCAAAATCAAAGTTTTGTGGCTTTCAATTCATGTCGGTTAGCTCTGAGGCCATCAATATGCTAGAGTACTCCTAAAAGTTGACTTTTACAGATATACCTACATTAGGGTTATCTATACAAACCTAACTTAAATTACTGTGCATTTGCACAGACACTAATGCTGGACACATGTAAAAGCACTTACCTTTTAGATTATGTTAATATGTTGATATTGTGCATTATATGTCAAAATGGATATAAATGCACGTGTAAAAATTAATTTCAAATAACTACAAATACTAATAAGATCAGCCTGGATAAACATTTAAAATGTACAATCTTTCTCTTCTGCAAAATTGGACCAAAAAGTTTGATGACTCAATACGCAGCTACAGTATGGACCCTTTTCACACTTCCGTATTCACGAAGCGGAAGTCGTCATAGTTGGGTAAACGTAGCTATGGCCGCTGATGAGGTGTATGTGTTTTCACAGTCCTTAAAAGTTTTGCCTGCATGTAAATTTGGAGACGTTGACCACATCATCCATCAACTGTTAAATCTCTCGATCTACCGGTCAATTTTTGTTGCTACCCTCACCTATGGTCATGAAGGCTGGGTCATGACCGAAAGAACTAGATCGCGAGTACAAGCGGCCGAAATGGGCTTCCTCAGAAGGGTGGCGGGCTTCTCCCTTAGAGATAGGGTGAGGAGCTCAGTCATCCGTGAGGAGCTCGGAGTAGAGCCGCTGCTCCTTTGCGTCGAAAGGAGTCAGTTGAGGTGGTTTGGGCATCTGGTAAGGCTGCCCCCTGGCCGCCTCCCTAGGGAGGTGTTTCAGGCACGTCCAGCTGGGAGGAGGCCTCGGGGAAGACCCAGGATTAGGTGGAGAGATTACATCTCCACACTGGCCTGGGAACGCCTCAGGGTCCCCCAGTCAGAGCTGGTTAATGTGGCTCGGGATAGGGAAGTTTGGGGCCCCCTGCTGGAGCAGCTGCCCCCGCAACCCGACTTCGGATAAGCGGTTGAAAATGGATGGATGGATGCGATTAACGCATTTACTGTTAATACAGGTGCTTTTTAATTACCACAGAAGCATTGCAAGTCTTAACTATCAACAAAATGCAGAATGAGATGTTTTTGTCTGCAAGCACTTTCATGTGGAGTTCAAAGCAGCTTTTCTGAAGCGAATCATGAACGCAGCTTCACGATTGCTGTAACAATCTTGATAGCCATAGTCTGCTGGCTGATTAATAGTGTGGATGATGAGAGTTGAAGAGATTTGATGCCCATTGCAATGAATATGCAACCAATATGTGTGGACTAGGTCTTTCAATTAGTCAAACTTCCACTTTGACTTTGGGAAACGTTTAATGTTACTTGAATTGTGCTATTTTAGTGCATTTCTATCTTTATACTGTGGAAGGCTTTGTTTGGAAAATGTTAATAAAGCATTCATTTGTTGCATATTGTTTTGTTTTCTTTCCTTAAGATGGAAATAAATGCATTTTGACAGGAAAAGAAGTATAATATATATATATATATATATATATATATATATAAAGTCAAATTTCAGCACTTTCAAATGTGCAAATAATCGTGATTAACTACTAAACTTTATGTGAATAATTGTGATTAAAAAATGTAATCGACTGACAGCACTAATATTTTATTAACCATACATCCTAAACCGAACCCCAACCCTAAACTTAACTGTCAATGTAGTCAAATGTAATCTGAGAGGGAAAATGTGCAACCTCAGAATTGTGCTCATCCTTGTTTATGTGAACACGTTTACTCCCTGGTTTCCATGGGACCAGCCTTGTGTCTCTGAGGCTGCTTGTGCAACCATCAGCCACATGAAAAGGTATTTGAATTAATTGAATCTTTTTTTTACCCTTTAGGCACGCATTCTTAATTTTCAATTTCAGTTGATATTAGGTGTGATGGCAAGCATTCTGTACGTCAGCATTGTCCCGGCTTTCACCTCTCATGTGATTTCAGCACAGTGGACAGCAGCCAAGCACATCTACATAAGTGTAAGAGATTCTCCCATTGCTTGCTATAATTTGTTAGGGTTTGAGAAGCTCTGAAACTGATTACTGTGCTAGAAGGGAGTGCATAGTGATGTCCCCGACCACGACTGAACTGGGCCTCTTGGTAGACAGACTTGAGAGACCTACCTGCACCTTTGCATCCATGTGTTCATATCGCCACTGTCCCACTGTCCTCATATAAGTTCTTATTAACAGTTCATTTGCATTTTCACTGGTGAGTAATTTGTCACAATGCCTGAAAATGCAATTGTGCTTTTTATAAAGAACTGTTCCAATGATGATTCATACACCAGGCATACAGAAAATGAGTGTGGATTTGACTCCTAACACATCTGCTGTTTTGCCTAAGGTTGCACGTTATACAAACTCAACATAGGAGGCAAAAATGTGAGAGAGAAACATAAAAGCAGTTTTGATATTGCTGTATGATTGATCCATTTATTTCTCTTTGCCTTTGCATTTCTTTCAGACAGATCTAAAGAGTTTTAAATATTGTTTGCTTTGCAATAATCGGGCAACAAATTAAATACTGCCATTTGACATCTGGATGGTATTCAGACCCCATGGGACATGGAGGAGTCAGCTTTGAATTCAAAAGTGTGTATGTATGCTGATGTATGTGGGTGTACATATTGGCAAACCGACATCATTGCTACATTTACATTTATTTATGCATTTGCAGATGCTTTTATCCAGAGCGACTTGCAGTGCATTCAATGAAACAAACGAAATTAGCCACAGTCTATCGAACTCTAAAGAAATGTTGGATTGATATTGCTGTACTCTCTGAAACATGGCTGGCTGGCTAAGGACAACTCAAAGAGCAGAGAGGTCATTATACATACTCTGGAAAGCAAAACTAGCTGATGAACCTAGAAATCACAATGTCGGATTTGCCATTAAGAACGGTCTCATTGGCTACCTTGCTGAACTCCCTGTGAGTATCAATGAACACCTAATGACCATACGCCTGGCGCTTGCCAGCACCCAAAGCGCAACTGTCAGGAATGTAAATGCTCCAATCAGGGCTAGCCCAGGCTTTGTTGGCGCCCTAGGCGAGATTGTAGATTTAGATTAAATGCTACTAAAACAATGTAAAGTTATGTAACAGTTTTTCATGTACAAAACATTTATTGCTTAGTGAGTCGCCGCGGTGTCATGCACAGCAAGCCACGTTGATGCTCAGATTGACGGTCTCAGAAGCGGAGGCAACTGAGAGTTGTCCTCTGCCACCTGGATTGAGGTGCGTAACCTTGCCACCAAGACGACCTACTGAGTAGTGAGTATTGGGGATTCCAAATAAAAAAACGAAATATGACATAAGGTGAAATATTTGCTATTTGTGCATGTATAAATTTCTGATTGGGATGTTGCATCTATTATCTGGAAACCCTGAGCATATTAAAAGATTGTGGATGCGCGATAGGTCCCAAAGCCAGATAAATGAAAGATCTAATAAAAAACATTCATTATAAATCGACCTGCGGGCAGTAGTTTGCCTTGGTCTGCAATGGAGGGTGCTCTAAAGTATGTTTGAGGATGCTTAGCATGAATAATTTAGACTAACCATGGTGTCTTTTAAAAGAAGACATTTAAGAGTTTTTTGGTGAAGTGAATATAACTGAATATATAGCAAGCAGCAATATAACTGAAATTAAAATAACATTATAGAAGCTTTAGTTAATTTGAAAGAAAATACACTGCACTTAACTTGCACTAAACTTAAATAAAACAAGCAAAAAATGGCCCACAGTGTCCGTGCCAGTTAAGAGGTTCTAAATAAGCTATTTCAAAGTAGTAAAAAAACATCAATGGCTGACATGAACAGTCATTAACTTGTGATTCTTACATTTATATTGCTTTATTTTCTTCACCTATTCTTTGTTCCGTTTCCTGGCTTGTGCTCCTGATGGCCTAATTTGGTTCTTTTTTCACTCCAGATATGATAATGATCCGATTATAACATAATCACGTAGCGCTAGTGCTCAATATATGGGTAGAGGGGTTCTCACAAGAGGGCGCACTTCTGAAAAAAAAACTTTCGTGGGGTGTCTCTCTGTCATTTTGCACCCTAGGCAACTGCTTACGTCACTTACGGCTGTTGCAAGACATCTTTGACATCTTAAGCATTGTGTAATCCAAGAGGTTGGCAAACGGAAGCTGTTGCGCCATGATCTGGGATTCCCCGGTCAGCAGTGGTAGCAGATGCACCGACCACTGGCCCTGTGGCCACTTCATCGCGTCGGCAGTATGCTCGAAGAGCTCCAGATATGCTTCTGGGTCATCTTGGGGGCCCATCTTGGTAAGCAACATGTTGGGGTGCACTACTGTTGGGGTCGCAGTGAATGCCCCCCTCCTGGAAAACTAAGCTCCGCAGCTACCGCTTATCTTCTTCCTGGGCCATAAGGAGCTCCTCAATGCGCTGCTGCATCTCTCTTCTGAATTCCATGAGGGCCTAGTGTTGGCCTTGGGGGATGCTGTGAATACTTCTTCCATTGGTGACAACTCCATGGCAGCATATCCTCTTCCTATAAATCCCGGGTTTCGGCACCAGTTTAATAAGGTTCGCTTGTGGAGGAGGGAAAGGAGGAAGCAGTAGGCAATGGATCCAACTCAAAAAGGTATTTTATTTTCACAATTAAAGAAAATGTCACACTTGACACTGCGGGCTGCATGGACACACACACACACACACACACACACACACACACACACACACACACACACACACACACACACACACACACACACACACAAGCAGGCTCGGCTCTCTCGTTCTCTCTGGGATTTTGGGCAGCCTTTTATCTCCCCGCCTCTCAATGTGAACATAGAAATCACAATTAGCAGCAATTCATCTCAGGTGAAAACCTTTTCCGCTACCTCTCTCCCCAGACGAATGCTCGACCATGCCCTCGCCCCCACAGAGACATTTTAAGCTGACATTGTTCTAACAAGAGTCCCCAAAGAAGAAAAGGTAATCCCGCTTGGAGACTTTAATGCCAGGGTAGGATGAAATCAAAAACAATGGAGAGGCATAATTGGCAAAGAAGAAGTTGGCAATAAAAACAATGGTATACTACTGTTCACAAAGTTCTCAGAACAAGGCCTAACCATCACCAAGACACTCTTCTGCCTAAAGAACAAATGTAAAACATCCAGGAGGCATCCACACTCCAATCTCCGGCACCTTATTGACTATATAATTGTCCGTACAAGGGATCGCTGTGAGGTACTTAATACCAGAGCAATGACCAGTGTATACAACTGCTGGCCTGACCATCACCTCATATGCTTCATCATGTCTAATTGCCTACAGTGGAAAAGAAGTGTTAAAAAAAGGCAGGGCTTCCCAAAGCTTAACATCGAATGGCTATATCACCTTCTGACAACAACTCCAGGATGGGCTCATTACAGCACTTCCCAAACAGTAGTAGATATGGATACTCACTGGGACATGCTCAAATCTGCTGTATTCAGGTCCTGTAAATACACCTAAAGAGCTGAGAAACAACAATATTGGTTGTGTTCAATATTCAAGTGTTCATCACCTGAAAAATGACATCAATTGCAAACCTCAAAGCAAAAAGCATAGGCTGCCATCCAGAGCCAGGCCAGGGAACTGAAAAACCTATGGTGGATGAAGAAGGCCCTGGAGATCCAGCATCTTGCAGACTCAGGGGACACTAGGGGTTGCTTCGATACCACAAGAGTTGTAAATGGGCCCAGCAACCGCTGTGTCACTCCCGTCCACTCTAAGGATGGGCTAACACTGCTGAAGGATAAAGAGTAGATGAAAAAAGGTGGAAAGAGCAAAACGAGGACCTACTAAACAGATGAAGGCTCTTTATCAAATTCCGCAGCAATCAACAGAGGAAGAAATGGCAGTGCCACCCAGCCTGAGAAAGTTGCAATATGCCACCAGGAAGCTGAAAGACTACAAGGCCGGTCCGTTCTGGATAGAATTCCAGCTGAAGTCCTAAAGGCAGATGGCCTTGATCTCCACAGCCACATCCATGCAGCAAGCCATATTATCAGCAGACAGTTCTGACTCTTGCTTAAGGAAGTTCTGAATTAAATATGAGAAGTCTTGTGGGCTAGATTTTGCAGGACAAGCAGTTGTCAGAAGATGTATCGGCTGGGACAGCCGTAGAAAAGTTTAAAATGATACAGCAAGAAGGAAGGTTGGCAGTTATTAGAATAATGAATTATTTCAAAAATGTTTGGCCATACTCTATGCATCCCACACACCTATGAATACACCTCTAATATGCTGAAAATATTTCAAATAGTTCAAAGTCATTTTGAATTTTTTTCTGAGGGTTAAAGTAACAAAACGCCTAAATGTTGTAACAGAGGCAGTAAAAAATAAATGAATAAAAAAACTCATGACTGTGTGTGAAGTATAAAATAATATTTGTGACTCATTGTTGATATATCCGTGACTCATATTGATATGCGTGACTCATATTGCGTGACTCAAAAATACTCAATATTTGTAAAA